>NC_045645.1:7500000-7800000 GCF_009829145.1 Chiroxiphia lanceolata
AGTGTAAGGGATTTATCATAACACAGTGGGAAGGAAAACACCCAAGTCTCTCTGACCTCACTTACCTGCTGTTGTTGGCACCTTTGAAACCTTCCCTTCCCCCCCAATGGACTCTAATACCTCTGATCTCATTTCCTCCTTATAATTGCTGAGCACACGTACAGTTTAATATATGAACTTGTACCCTTCATATTGTCAGAAGAACTATCAGAATACTTTACACTAAATCCTTGCACATTTTACCTTATTTTACCAAAGGATTACGTATCTGTCCTATTCACAGATAAAACATGTCTTTTAATGATGTACTTTTAGAAAAGTCTAATTAAAATTCAATGCATAGAAGCGTGCAGGGGTTGATAACCCACAGAACTCAGCAGACCCTGGTTAACATTCTAATGCATCCTCCATTTGGAGAGAGACAGTAAGACTTTTCCACCTCGGTGGCAGACACTAATGATACTTGCAAATATGACTAATGTCTTCATTGGTGAAAAATTAATGCACCACAATAATTTTTCTACCTGGGGTTAATGAACATGTCAGATGCTGAAAATGAGTTGTTTGAAAGTAAATTACTATAATCTATATTTAGAAGACTCTGCTCTTGGAACAAAAAATCTATGGTGTGTTTGATGTCCTCTGCTTACTTCTGTCATGAATTTTGCTGTTCACCTAGTGAGAATACACCATGCTGACTTTTCTGCTGGTACAAGGGAACATTTTCTTTTCCATGGAATGCTCATGTTTTTATGGGGAGAGGTCCAGTTTGACTCTACTTGCCACAGGCACCGAACAAACATTCCTGCAGCTCTACAAGCAGCAGAAACAAGCTGAAGTCCATGAAAACCAGTTTATCTTTCACCAAAGCAGTATCTCACTAAGCATTTCTAAAAATCCAGATACCTGTTTTTTAGCTTGTCTTTCATCTGAAGAGGAGGGAAGACTTTCATAATTTGGATTGCTTCCTCTCCCTCAACTCCCCTTTTCCTTTAACAAAGCTAAGGGAACGCTCTAGGCAGCAGAGTGAATAGAAAATAGCTTCAATAAATAGCCTTATCAGAGAGAAAGGAGTTCTTCTGCCAGTGAAGGGACAGTTCTGGTGATGGGGCACTACAAAATTTTTAGAACCATGTTCTTTCCAAGTACTTGGGCTTTTAGCCGTCCAGTGGGAACTGGTACGATCTGGTAACTGGGAACCAGTAACAATTTTGAAGCATGGGTCTTATTCCTCGTGTTGGAATCATCCTTTGCCTTCAACTGTGATCATTTCTCCAGAAAATATGCAAATGCATTCATCCTCTAAATGCCATTTCGAACAGAGCACAGAACTTCAACTCCACATTTAGCACTGGAAGCGTAACTCCACAACATTCCTTTCAGAATGTGCAAGCAGAGAAAAAAGGGTACAGAAGAGTATGCCTGGCCTTTATTCAGGTTTCAGCTGCAGCTCATGGTGGGTTTAAGGAGTTAGAAGGATTCTGAGTCACAATTTAAAGTCTTTAAATAATGGCAGATTCACTACATTCCTTCACAACCCATCCCAAAGGATAAGTATTCCTTCCTACGGTCAAAATACGTACACTTCACATACTTTTGATACCTTGCTGACTTTAATTGTAGCCATAAGATATTTTCAGCTGGTTTTAAAAGCCTTGCAGTATTAGATGCCTTTACCTATGTGAGCAGTTACACACTATAACTTGGTTACTTCTTGACTATGTGTTCAAAAAGTAGAGAAACAAAACTTGTGCAAACGACAATGATTTGTATCTCTAATGTATGATCTCCCCAAACACACTGAGAAGCAAAGCAACCTTCAGTCTTTAAACAAACAGCATGGAGTCCATTTTATGCTCCCACTTCCAAATCCCAGAGATGAGAGTTTTCTATCTATCCACAAGATT
Organism: Chiroxiphia lanceolata; assembly: GCF_009829145.1. Lineage (NCBI taxonomy): Eukaryota > Metazoa > Chordata > Aves > Passeriformes > Pipridae > Chiroxiphia > Chiroxiphia lanceolata. Next base: position 7,501,908 of record NC_045645.1, read on the forward strand.
CATTGGAACTGCAATGAAGTGCACCTGCCCAGACATTTAGTGCTGGAGGCTACAAAAATATTCCGTGTCTCTGAATGTCCTGGTCACACATGGGTGTTGGGCAAATCTGAGCCAGCACTGTGCAACCACAGTTCTTAGATTTAATCCAGCTGGGAACACCTGGAAGTGAGTGACTAATCCAGTCCACTTCTCACAGAGTGAAAACTTTTTCTGAGAATTATCAAGTCACTATATTGCAGGAAATCCGCTCGAATTTAGGTCTCACAGGGTACTGGAGTAATCACTTCTCAGATGACAGTATGTTTACTATTTCTCCAGATTCCTGTGGGCAAAACATTAAGACTTTTGCTATTAACCTTTTTTTTTCCCCAATTTTATATCAACTTTCTGAACAAAGATTGCTTTCCCTCATTTCTTGTTTTCTGCAGTACTTTAAGTTAGGATAGCAAACACACAATAGAACTTTACTATTCTTAAATAAGCTGTCTACCCACAAAAAATTTTGTCACTCCATTTTGACAGATCAAGTAATAATTTTATCTACCATGGGAGAGTATAAACTGTACCAGTACAGGAATCATAGTGGGCGTATAAGCCGTAACCATCATAAATGACACTTTTTATTCCCTTTGAAAATCCTCCTGATTTATTACATTTACTTAGAGACTGTCACAGCTTATTTTTACTAGACACATTTTTTTTTAACATTCCATCAAGTGAGCTCCTATGTGATGCAGAGCAAACTGATAGAAAATGGTGACACTCTCACCCAAGCTGTCATTATTCAAAATGATTTCTTCTGCTCAGGTTGTTTTCATTTAGTAAAATAATTTGATTTTTCGATGTCTGCCCACATTCTATTCACAGGAGGAAAAGGAAGCTCAAAACAATGTCTTCTGCATTTAATATGCAAGGAGAATGCTTAATAGAATCATTTGCAGGATAATTAAAAGTCTGCTGATACATCTTAAGAAAGTGTGAAACAAAGTACAAAATGAATAGAGCCAAATGGCAATTGCTTATTTCTGTAGAATAAGTGCTAAGTCAAAGAGGTCATAATTGCTGTTTTGCATATGGAAAACAGTTAACAGGGTTTTATAGATATATTTTCTGCAGTAAAACTAAAGCTGATTGTTTTCATACAGAAGTTGGTTGAATATCACAAATGAAAAGGTTACAGGGTAGTGCTGCTAGGTCTGCCTGTGATAGCAAGGAAAAGAAGTCCATAAATTCAAATACAGCTAAGGAATGGCTCGAGTGGAAGTCAATTCCTGCTCACATTTAAAAAGGGCACACGCTCCTCTAAAACAAACTTTTTTTCTAGCAAACCAAAACAAATCTACCCAATTCATTTACATGATATCCATTAAAATGCTAATGTCGTGTAGTTAATAAATGGTTGCACTGTGTTCCCCAAGCCCTTTTCCCACACTCTGTAAGCTTTCACAGTTCAAATCTAAAGGAAATTTTCCTAAGTATCCACCTTCTGAAGCAGATACATAAGTCCTATTATGAATTATGGGAATTGTGTGTGCTCACTGCGGACAGACTATGGCCACCAGCTGTGCCAGTTATCCTGATTATATTCATTTCTCATGAAGTGGATAGCCCCTTATCTGGCTTTTTTATGACTACAAATTAGTTCTTAATTACAGTCAGTCATTGTAATTTCAGAGCAACTGCTAGCTCAAGCATTGACCCATTTTAGTGAATTATAAGCAAAGTAGATAGCATAGATTCCTTTATTCCCCAAACACTAAAAAAAAAGAGAAAATTCTTAAAATTTGGCATTCCTGTTCCACTCCTGCCACTGTTTAGACATTACCACAACTGTTCCCTTCGTCTGCTGAAGTTCACCTCCAAATAACAGCTGCCATGAGACTATGTCATGTAAGTAAAAAAAAAAAATCAAAACCCAAAAACCTAGGAACTAATGTAAAGATCCTGCCACCCCAATAAATGCAAGTCAAGAACACCTCACTGTAGGCACAATGTATTCTGTAGCTCGATGCTACAGGAACCAATTGCTTCAGTGACTTTACTCGTGACTGCTTTTAGGTCGAGGGAGAAGAGAATTATGCCACAGCCTCTAATTATCTGTATTTAGAGAGTGTAAGCATTGTAGTGATCTCTATTCAGAGATAGAAAAACTTATGCCTGACTTGAATTGTTAATGCTACTGCTGTGATTTCAGTAGCATCGAGCAAGTTGCAAATCCAGGTGGCATTTACAGTAGGAATCTCACGCACTACATTGTTCTGATGTCACATTTTATACGTGTGCAGCTCTTCGGCATCACCACAGACTCACTCATCCGGTGCTGACTCTGATCTGAAAGCCAGATAAATCCAGTGGAACAAGTGAAATCAGCATTTAATTTACTTGGATGCAATTGTTAATAGAGCAAAAACTTCACAGCACATTGTAAAGTGGCATTTTTTCCTTGACTCCAGCAGTCTCAGTGTGCTGGACTGCGCATGGATGTTGAAGTCTTCGTTTTTTCATTTCCAACCTACCTACATGTATTTTGCATTACATATCTTTCCACAAGGGCCTGTTTTCCCACACTTATACCCCTAAACCTCAGCAGGCACCTGTGACAGGTGCCAGGTCCATGTCCTCTGGACTGCACAGTGTGTATTCAGCACTCCTGGAGGAAACGTCAGTGCCATGCTCTGCTCGTTTCCCCTGCAGGTCTTTGCACTATGTGCACCGGGTTATGTCTCTGGAAAGGGTGCAGCCTCTCCCCCAATTCCACCAACTCCAGCAAACTGACACAAAGGTCAAGGGAGAGAGACAGAGGCAAGGGCATGGCCTGCTCCACTGCCCACCTGCCCCAGGGAGTAGCAACAGAGCTGCCTCTGCAGTGCTTTTAAGTGCCAAGGCAGAGGAAGCTCCTTGCATCCTCACCAAAGAGTGTGCTTGTCAGAGAAAGCCCTGAGCAAGTATTAGAATTCAGCTGCCAGAACTAGAAAGACCAAGACACAGCCACAGTCCCAGTGTCTGTCATGTTGGGAAGTGAGAAAAATGTAACACATCCACTTGGAGCATTGACAGATACTGAATAGGAGCTGATGCTTTTCCTGCCTAAGAGGTAACACGGAGATCAAAAAAATTTATGCACTTGTATTACACATCTTGCACTAACCTGAGACTAATGCCATGTCCCACAGAGAGCAAATTATTCATTAATTTCTTCAGCAAATACACAGGGATCTATTTTGTTTACTTTAAAGCAAAAACACTGGAAGAGCTTCCACAGTGAAGAAAGACAGAACGAACAAGCCTAACTATCATATGCCAGGAACCTTTTCAGCATCAGTTTTCAAGCAGTTCTTCCTTACTCTTTTTCTTCTGGGCTAATTAATTATACACTAAACATACTGCTAGTGTGATACAAATAATTAATTAAACATGGTCACAGGCTAGAACATTAATTGTGACAATATATTACACTTACTGCTGCCTGTCTCTTTTAGCTAATATGAACTTAGCAACATGCAGGGACTCCAGCCTGGCAAATATGTCTGTATATTTACTGTAATAACAAACTGCACAGAAGAGAATTTCCTGGTTTTATGGGGCAATGTCTGGATACTTGAAAGGAAATCTGCCTTTCTTTATTCCATGATGGGGGTTCACCATTTCCTCGTGTCCCCCCCAGATCTCTCAGAAAAAAAATAAGCCACTAATTTACACTGCTTTTATTTTCAGTGAGGGTTCTCTGAAGAAGCAGGTTCTGAGCTGGTGAAAAGGGCCAGAAAAAGAAGGGGTGGACAGAGAACGAACAAACTTCAGCAATAAGCCGATTTTAGGGGTTCCAGAGCTGGCAAGCACACAGGTATTATTCTCAGCAAGACCAAGAAGATTCCTTAAAGAGATTAGTAACATTTACCTTGAGCACAGGAAATGTTCTGAGAATTCATCCTACAGTGCTGAAAACACAGCATGTTGCAGTAGCATTAAGTATTATTAGTGTGCTTACCTGCAGCTCCTGTATCCTACCAGATGGCACCCAGAGTTTATTTTGTTTTCTCTTTTAAAATTACCAAAAAAAAATTACCTTATTTGTAAGAAGGCATTATATCCCTTTTTGGTGCATAAAATATGAAAATTACCATTTTTAAGAGAAGACTGATACTTGACGTTCCTTTCCTTCCATTGGGTGGGTCAGACATGGTATGTACAGAGAACACAGGAGGAGAATAATTCAGAGCACACACTTAAATGATCAAGACCTTTGAGGCAGATTAAACCACATACCCATAAGAGAGAGAATCAAGAGCTAAAATACCTTGCCAAAGGCTGTGGGCTTTTCGTGCTTTTTAGAAAGCAAATTGTGCCACAGATACATCACCATTTAATAGATACAACATTTAAATGATTTGTGCAGTTACTTTTATGTGTAGTGTGTGGGGATAAAGTGCTTTAAAAATATGATGGTTAATCTTCAGTTGTTCTATCATTTCTCTTTGGCTGGAAAAAAGAGGAGTTTTATGACACCTTTTTTGGCAAGTAGATTTAGCACCTTGGAGAACTGAAGTTCATTCATTAGCATAAGCTTTTATTATAAGCCATAATCTCTTTTTTTATTTCAACTCCTAGGGATGAGGATATCTAGGTACCATCTCCCATCAGTGGTAGATGGAAACATCTCCCATTGGATTTCAGCATACAAAGCACATATCTGAACCTTAAATGCAAGCACCCTCAACACAGAAACGAAAGAGAAATATAAGTGAATTATTCTATTTTTTTAATTCTTAGAGAGTAAATCCTATGAGGAGAGGCTGAGGGAGCTGGGGTTGTTTTGCCTGAAGAAAAGGTGGCTCAGGGGTGACTTCACTCTCTACAGCTCCCTGGAAGGAGGTTGTGGGGTTGTAGCCAGGTGGGCATCGGCCTTTTCTCCCAGGTAACAATCAACAGACCAAGAGGAAATGGCCTCAACCTGCACCAGGCGAGGTTCAGGCTGGACATCAGGAAGAATTTCTTCAGAGAAAGGGTTGGTAAACATTGGAATGGGTTGCCCAGGGATGTGGTGGAGTCACCATCCCCAGAGGTGTTCAAGCAAGACTGGATGTAGCACTTAGTGCTGTGGTTTAGTTGACATGGTGGTGCTCAGTCAAAGGCTGGACTGTGAACTTGGAGATATTTTCAAACCTTAATGATTTTATTTTTTGAAAAAAGAGCTATTTTTAAAATTATGCAAGTTAAAATATCTATTCAGAAGTCAGTAAAATTTCATTGGTACCAAATTTGTACTACAAAAGAACAAAGTCTCACTGATTTCACAGTTCTTATTTCTGGTCTCTTTTGTTTGTTCATGTGATTAGAATAACATAATTTTCCTTTGTTCAATACTTCCTTTTTATCGTTTACTTCATCTCATTTATGAGGAGGGACTTTTTACAACTATACCTTCCACAAATCTGTGCTACAGTCATGCCACAAAGCCTGAACCACGGGTTAGGATCCCAACATAGGTCTACAATTCCTTTTTCTTGTATTCCCACAGAAAGAAATTTCCAAAAGAACTATGTTCCTACCTGTTTTATAGGACAGTGTAGGCTTATTGAGTGTTAAGGGCCTTCAGAAGTTAGGTTTATGGGTTTCTTTCTAAATAAACTAAATAAATAATAATGAAAAGAAAAGGATACTTGTAGGATAGGCCATTATACGGAGAGAGGATGCAATGTTAAATACCCAGTGCTTTTTTTCCCAAGCCAGCTGCCAGGAAGAGGATTCCCATCTCTTAATAACAGAAACTACATCATATGACATCTTCAACTCTATGCTATCAGTTCAGTTACTGGTGTTAAAATACAGACTGTTCACTGTGGCTTTTTCCTCTAATAAACTTTGTCATTTGGAGGAAGAAAAACCATGTTTTTCAGGACATTATGCTAAACCATTACAGTCAAATAAAGTCTTCAAGGATAGATTTTTTTTTTGTATAGTATCTATAATAAATAAATACATGAACTAATGTAAGTTTTTATCTTGGGATAAATTTACCCTTTTTTTTTCTTTTGAGACATAAAAACTGCAATGACACTCTTCATTAAACTGATTTCTTCAATTTTTTTTTTATATTTGGTAGACTTTATCCATATCAGTCTGGTGTACTTTGGCTCTCCTTAACACCTACCATCATCAGAATTCTACAAGCTATTCTTTTCAGGAAAATGAGATAAAAAAAGAGAGACTAGTATGAAGACTTCATAGAAGTGTACTGCATTTCAAGAGAAAGCAATCAGAGAAATAATTTTAGTTTATATCATGTTGCTTCCTAAAGACAATGAACTAACGAGAAAAATACTGCTGCCTTTTATTTTAATGTTCATACAAAGAGGGGGGGAAAAAAGAGTCATCAGAATAAACCTGTAGAGATTATAAATCTTGCCTGGAGAACAAATGCACAGTGTTATTGTTTAATGTTCTCCTTTCTGTTTGTCATTAGGTGTATGGAAAATAGAAAACACTGCTTTGCTTTTACTTTATGGAAATATTTCACAACTTCAGATAGACAGGCGCTATCTCCGATTGCAAGGATTACAATTAACAGGATGAAGATGACAAGGATACAACAGATATTCATTTTCTCACAAAGTAAGAAGTATCACATTATGCAACACACCACAACACTCACACCTCTGACATGTTGAGCATTATGGTCAAAACTCACCCTCCCAAAAAAAAAAGAAGTCACATATTCTTCCTTCACACCTACATGAAGTGCCCACTAAAGGCAATGAGAAATGAGTACTGAGCTTTACCCAAAAAAGCCTCTCTTGTGTGATAAAAGGAAAGGTTACAGGACACCGCTTTCCATTTTCAAAAGAAGGAACAATTTAGGAATCTTTCTAGGATTTTTTTCCAAACTCCATTGATATGCTACTGTGCTGATAGCAAGCACAAGGAAATGTGCTTTCCTATATTTCAGCACTTAAGCCCCACTCATAAAAATTAGGTGCTTAGGAACCAATTAAATAGCTTTGCCTTAGTGAGCAGTGTGCTACATGTGAGGGAAAATAGTCACCTGTGGTCCCAGCTTGGATTCATATTTCCCATTAATAGTTGTTTCTTATTAACAGTTGTCAGGAAGAGAAAAAAAAATGTTTTGGAAATTTAATCACTCCACTTTCAGCAATACTGTGACCCATTTGGAAGGTGAAGTCAGAGCACTGGGCAACTTCAGGAAGAAAGAAAAGGAATATATCGTGGGGGCTGCCCTGCTTTTCAGAGGTAACTCATATGAAAAATTACAAATTATTTTGGTTTGTATGCAGAGATTGAACACAAAAGAAACCACTGAGGACTAGTAACTTGGAAGTAACAAGATGTGTTCTGACTTCCTGATTTTTTGTTGTCATGTGAATTGGCTGTACGTGGTAGCTTTTATGTCGAATTTTCGTCAGAGGCAGGATAGAAGGAGGAAGGCATTGAACAGATTTATTCAAAGTATCCATGTGTGATCTTCTTTGGGTACAATTTCACCCATTTTTTTTCCAGAGGATATTTACCTCGTAACAAAGTAAAATGAGTACTTCAGAATCTTCTGGCCCTCATCCCTGGAGATGATGTCACATCCAGGGGGGTAAAACCCCACAGCAGTCCTACTTGCCTACCATGTCTTTATTACTCCAACCTCCAGATGACAAAGCATTCTGCTCTAGCATGGAACAAAAGATCGTAAAATACATTTTCACAGCAGAGCCAAAATCGCTTTGGTAATAAAAATTTATTTTCTTTTTCTCTTTGAAGGTTACTGCATAGGTAATCCATTATTAGTGGCTCACAGCCAGCAACTGGCTGTGAACTGAGCTGGGGAATAAATCAGCCTACATACATAAAGACCCAGAATGCTGGGTATGTGAGTGTGCAAAAGAGGCCCCAACAATGAAAATTTTACTGTTTCTCTAATGCAAATGGTTTAATGTTGTATGACCTCATTCTTTTAATGTCCATTTGGGTGCTTCATGTAACTATTTGAATATTCACTTGAACTGAATTCATTTCACCGTCCGTTTGGGACCTGACAAAAATGCTGCTTCCTCATCTAACCCAAAAATAACCAAGCATCTTCCACAGAGTTGGAGTATGAAATATCCATTGCTAAATCTGCTGCTTTCAGAGCTGAACTGCTTCTTCACAATGGGGAGAGTGACTATGCATATTCTTGCTTTCTTTTACAAACCTGACACATAGTGCTGTTTGTTACCACTTGATTAATCTGTCTTCAAATCAGCTGTAACATTCCACAAATATTTGAGCTCTGACCTTTGGTACCTTCCCAGGTTTCTCCAAATCTTTTACCTGATGATGATCCAAAATCATTTCTTAGTGTTTAATGATGGATGTATCCCTTTGGCCCTGCTTGGCAGAGGATTAGAGAAAAAGAGATATCTCCATATGTAGCTGGGATCTTCCCATAAATCTAACACAAGTTAACCCCCTTAGGAGGATAGATAAAAGCAGTAGAACCTCAAGAACCCCAGATCACAGGTCATCTTCCTTCTTTTGTGTTAGGAGATATCCTGAACAGAACCTACTCCTTCAGTTCCAAAGAACATTGTCTTCCCCAGATCTCTGTCTCCAACCACAGACACACTTTGGAAAAGGTTCTGAAAAATATTGATAGGTAGATACAGCATAGAAATAAATGTAATAATCAGATTGATCAGTTGTTTCCAGTTTCTGTGACTCTGAAAATTTGTGAACGGCTCCTAAGACAGCAATGGTAGAGATAATTTACATTAATCCTGACACAGCTTCCAAACAAATATTCCCAGATAAAAAATAGCTATGTTTCCATCTTGGAATTTCCACAATTCACTGAAGGAAAAACCAAAGCATAAGTGTAATGCCTTCCCTGATTTTTTTATTTAGAGGGCAAAAATATGAGCCCTACAAGAAAAAAAAAAAAAAAGGCAGCCTATGAATTGTTCAGTGGCTTTTTGGGACAACTGAGATTCCCATGAATCAACAACAAAATCCAGATCTGTAGAATCTAAATACCTCTGTAGACTAATATTTAAAACCCTCTCTGCTCTTGTACTAGTGCTAATTGTTGAGGAATTATAGGAATTCCTTATAGTTTAAATCTCCACACGGAGATTTCTTTGTTTCTGTACATGAAGAGTCAGCATAAGGGCTCCTTGAGAAATTAGGGAAATGTTCACAGCACACTGGTAGCTCCACATGTCACACGTGTGCCCTCTGTACTTATGGCAGTGGCTTTGATCTGCCACTTCTCTAGTGCACTTCTGCTTTCAAATTTGGGAGGAACAAAGAGACTGTCACTGGCTGTAGTTCCCAACACAGAGGGCAGCAACTCTGCAGATCTAAAACTTGCCTTCTACACATCCTTATCAAGTTTCACTGCTCTCTCTGGCTACTCCTCTATGTGAAATGGCTTGTGGCAGGTTTCTCCAAAGCATGCCCCAAATATCCTGGATGTGTAAAAAGATTAGAAAGGTACAATGTAAGACAACATATTACCAAAGCAGCAGAATTTGCTGGGAGAATTCAATGTCACGTTGTCAGCTCCCTGTTTTAATTTCACGTGGTTTTCTCGGGAGCAAGGCTGGAACAGAGCTGCTGCTTCACTGTGCTGATGTCAGAGCAAGGAACTCGACAGCAGAACCAAACCAGTCAGCAATACATTCCATGCTGCCAACGGTGCATGCCACAGACAGTCCATGCACATGAGAATTTGCAGTCACTGGTGATGAGAGGACTGCAGGACAGCAAATTCCTGGCCTTCCCTGTGCAAGTCTAAGAGCAGGAAACTGCTCCCAGCAGCTGCTACAGCACAGAGGGTGTTACACGAGAGTGACAAAAGACATGGTGCTTGCCATTTGCACAATGACAATTCCTGACATTCCAGCTTGGTCAAAATCTGTCTTGATAGGGTAACTGTGCAGAAACCTCCAAAACCAAATTATATGAAGCTATAGTGTGCCCACTGCGCTCACTTTAAGGTATATTTGATTGCAAGAAGAACTCTGGACTGTACCTCAGCAAGATCAAAAGCTAATTTGACTGGAAATTCAGCAAACTCAACAGCAGGCCTGACATCTGACATTGCTCAGGAAAGAATTTTGTCCAGCAATTAAAGCAAAAGATATTTCTGTGACTAACAAGCACAGATGATCTTTTTCATTTGTTTCCAGAGGCAGATGTTTTCTCTGTGTCTCTGAACTCTTTAGAAACCTGGTGAAGGGCAGAACAACAAGCACACACAAATATAAATACACGAGGCTCCACCCAGATCTGCAGAGCACGGGAGAATGATGCCATAAGGGTATTTAGTCTCTGAAGTCTTCCATCCCCCAGGAGCAAGACTATTTGAAACAACAGCTAAATTCCTACAAAGACTAAGGATGATCCTGCCTTTTGGAAAACACCTTTCTGAACCAAAAGCCTTCATGGCCACAATCACTGCTACCACCTCTTGTTTTGTTGTAATTACTGTCAGAGTTAAACAAACAGAATACTCATGCAAAAATCTAGGATAATGATATAAAGGCAAGAACACCTGTCATAGTCCAGAAGGATATTGGACTTTGGGGCTATGTAGAATGAAACAGCAAAGCTTAGCTGTGTGTCCATCCCAACAGCATTTTGAAGGTAGCTCTGCTTATTGAAAATTTTTCATGATTAGTACAAACACATTATCCATGTTTTCTATTTGGTCAATATTCTTTCTTTATGTTTTCTTCATTCTTGTAGAAATAAATATTAATTCCCAAATTATTACAATATATAAATGACTATACCATTTCTGGCATAAATCTTTTTTGTAAAATACAGAAGTTTCTTGTCTTTCTAAAATGTTGAAATAAAGTTTTATCTGCATTAAAAACCAGATTCGGAGGCCACAGCCAGGGCCATAATCTTCTGGATTATTTTTAGCCAAACATTTGTAATCCAGTTTTTCTTACCAATAGTTGTTTTTCCAAAAGTGACATGACCGAGTAGAAGTGTGCTGTTGACATTTTAGTCTACATAAACCAGCAGAGGAAAGACCCAGTATGGAGGTGACATATGATATTTACAGTATAGAAAGATCTTGTTACAACCTTTTCCTGTTCCATGAGGGACCTCCCCCTGAGGCAAGTCTACAGTTTTCTGCAGTCAAAAATGGCACACCTTGCTATGAACGGCCTCTCGCTTCAGGGCCGTGGACTCTTCTGTCTGCTCTTGCTACCTCTATCTTGTAGCAATTTTTTAAAGGTTATTCATTGTTATTACATCCCAAATGCCCCTCATTTCTTCCCCCTTGCTCTTACAGTTCTCAGGGAAACTTCAAATGGTATTAACACCTCCCAGCAGCTCTGCTGTATTCCTGTTCCTCGCTGGCTACTGTACTTCAAGGTAGCTTTTTTCTGAAAATCTTTTCAGAACACTCTTTTCCTCCACTATTCCCAAGCTGTACCACGGATCACAAAGGTGGGCAAACACAGCACATAATATATACAGGTGAAACATCACCCTGACAATATCAAATGAACTCTCAGATAAGACATATTTCTCATCTGGACCGCTGCCATTATCAGTGTATTTTCATTAATTTATCACTTCCATTTCTGCCTCTGCTTTCTCTTCATAAATATTTTCTTCCCTTGCTAAAATTATCTTTTAAATTTATGCCGAGCAGTAAGACAACGTGTTTATCGTAAATAATTCAGCAACATAAAATATTTGATAAAACTCGGGGGGAAACTAGTTATTTACATAACTAAACTTTCTAATGGGTATGAAGTGGACAATTATACTTGCTTCATCATCAGAAAACTTCCCAGTTTTTGTCATTGACCAGGACTCCGTTGTGCCAAGTGCTGTTCACTAGATGCTGGGTAAGCAAAGAACAAAAACACAGCCCCTGCCCTAGACAGCTCACCATCTGCAAGACAAGAGGAACACAGACAGATGGAGAGGGATAGAAGGTGACAAGATGCTTGTGATCACTGTCGTAGGCAGTAGTCAGAGCAGAAGAACACTGTTGTCAAGTTTGAAACAGGCATCACAGAAAAGAAAGGTTTTAGGGAGATACAACACTCCTAAGCCACTGGAATGGATCGGTGACTCGCCATTTATTTTTACATTTCAGTCTGAACGCTCTCCAAACTCTCAGGGTCTCTCTGAATAAAAACTTGCTGTAAAAACAAACACGGTACAACCGCTGCCTTCACTTGGAGAAGCCCCACGTGCTGGTAAATCCCCATAATGTCATTTAAACACACATTTAAAGCTTTAGAAATATGTTAGAATATTTTATAATGCACTTGCATGAATGCAAGATTTATACCAATATTACTGTTGTTAACAAAGGCATGGCTTGAAATTCAGACCTAAACCGTGCTGGCAGAAGAAAAAAAAATTGGTGAAATGACCAAATAAAATTGATGATGATGTAAGCAGTAAATTTAATCTACTGGAATATATGCCAACTCATCAGGCTAAATTCTACCCCAACCTGCACAGAATTCCTGCTGGAGATGCTGAACATACCAGTAACAAGGACACTGCATTTAGCCAAGATGTAGTTTGCACTTTGCCTCTGCTTGTCTTTTTATTACCTCCTGTAATAGATACAGATGATTTACAGTCAAGGTTTTTAACAAAAAGAGTGATTATAGCTCCAATAAATTGATATGGAGAGGAGGGAGGGAAATATATTCCCAACCATCTCTTCAAATGATCTACATTCCAGTAAATTTCATAATTTGCCTTTCTTGGTGAAGAACAAAACATGTATCCTTTAAAGATCTACACTGCTCGATATAGCAGATTCTCAACAATTAAAGTCTAACTGTTCTTTAAGTGGGTGTAATTTTACAGCAAAAACAAAGCAGTATAAGTATTTCAATTAGCACTCACATTTCAGCTCTGAGAAGTATTTTTTAAAATAATAATTATTACAGATCCAAACATAAACTGTGGCCATAGGGAGGACTCCATGTTTAGGCATCTTTATTTTTAGTCACAATATATTTGCTGAATTCCATCATTAACATATTTACAAACAAACTAAAAACCACCAACCCAATTTATATACTTTTATGTTTCTCCTATCAGACGAGGTCCCCCTCATTAGACTGAAGTGATATCAGCACAGGTCATCCCGCTGACATCAATTACAACACCAAAACTATACTGAAGGATAGAACCAAACAATAAGTAGATAAATGATTTAACTTTACAATTTGGCACAGTTTTCCCCAACTTCCTGTGCATTATTCCTGTCTAAAACTACTTTGTGCACCCTAAGCTCTACAGGTTAGTAAACATATATATTGCAAAGTAATATTTTTGCACCATGGGGTCCAATCCCAGCTGTGGTCTCAGGTATTACAGCTGTACACATTTTACACCATTAAGTTGTAAGACAGAATTCTCATGTTATTTTTTTCCCTATCAAAAACATGAGCTGCCATAGCCATTTTCACTTGATTTGTCCTCATCACCCCCCTGGTTTATTTAACTGTGGTAATATCTCAAACCTGTAAAAACACCTTGCTGCTGTCATAAGCTGCAGCAGTGCCTCTATTGCCTTCCAGTGTCACTGCACAGCCCAGGCTTAACATAAAAGGCAAATACTCCCACCCATGTGTCAGCAATATGATAAACAGCAATGGTGGAAGGCAGAAAAGAGGCCCCTGTGTTTAAAGGTGTTTGCGTAAAACTTCCCCCCTCCCCTCTGATACATCAAAGAGGGTTTGGTTCTCTGAAGCCTCACAAAAGACAAGCCACGTGGTGCTGCAGGCTGTGACAAGCAGAGGTCTGCTCTCTGCACACACTGCATGGAACACACAGGTGTCCCAGAGCCTGGAAGGGAGGAGGAAGGAAGGCAAAAGCGTTGGGACGGGGAAGAACGGAGTGTAACAGGAGAAAGTGAAGCTGCAGGAGTTAAATAGACAGGAGATCAAGCCAGTACGACATGGACAGTCAGACAAAAAGGTACAGCTTCTTCCTGAAGAGCCCTGAGCAGCTGAAATGAAATGGAGAATAAAAAGAAATGATTGAGGAAAAAAAAAAAAAAACAAACACGAAAAACATCAACAGAGAAGAACACAAGAGAAAAGAAAGCAAAGCTGACTGAGATACGCAGTGGTTCTGGAAACAAAACTAAAATCTCCCAACAGCATAAATGCAAAATGGGGACAACCTATGAATAAAAATGGTTAAGATTAGGCCTCAGCTTAGTGCTGGCATGGTTAATATGCTGCACCAGGTTGAAGGAAGATAACAGCTGCTGCCTGCTCTGCTGAAGTACCCACCTAGTGAAACGCTCGCTCAGCCCGCAGGGAGAACTCGCCTACAGCCACCAACACTGGAGACATTTGTGAGATTAAATATTCTGGGAGACATGGAAATATTTGAGCAAATGAGAATGTATTCCAGCAGAAGACAATCAGAGACCAATGCCATATTGTAATGGCAGCCATAGGCAAGAAAGGAATAAAAAATAAGCATTCTTCATAGGGAGAAGTCTTCAATGTTTGTAGATGCAAGAAAAAGAGATATATTACACCTGCAGCAAACTACATAAATAAAAGGAATTGTATTAGTAGGAGCTAAATAAATATTTGTTAAATAACACATAATATGCATTTAGATTTTTGAATTTTCAGCCATTCTTTTCAAATCATGCCCCTAATGATTCAGTAGCTGAATTTACTAATCTGGGGCGGGGGGAAGTCTGAGTATCCAGAAAGCAGCCTAAATGTGGAAGGATGAATATTCTGAATTAAGATATCTTGGTCACAGGGTTTAATTTACTCAGTTTGCCTCCAAGAATTGTAAACTTGGGTGGGCAACTTGAAGACTGTTTAATCTCATCCCTAATCCATATACTACAAATGTAGTGATTCTAAAGAAGCTGTTAACTGAACAAACAATAGAACAAGAATCAGCTGTCTACCATATGCTTCATGCTTATTTAAACAAAAATATCCATTTTGAGCTCAATCCAATGTCCATCCGAGTCAATGGAAAGATTCTTATCAGTTTGAACAAGTTCTAGAATAAAGTTTATGTGGGTTTACGTGTAGAACCCATGTTGTATATCAGCCCTACAACTGTCCCAAACCTCCTCAGTTGAAACACTAAACAAAATTGGTAAAGTTGGGCTTGGTTAGTGTGTCCTGACCCATTCAAACCTCAGGCTCCAGGAATTCAACACAGCAGTGGATTTCTTAAACTCCTTTCACAAGTTTAAGTAAGTGCTCATTTGCCCACTCAGCTACCTGCTATGTTGATGCAAAAAATCTATTGGAGCATAAAGAACTCATTGCTTTGGTTCCCTGAAGGTAAACCCTTTCTCATTTCAAGATGTCTTCCAATTTGCATTCATTCCAGAAGGAAGATTTTGAGAAACAGGGAATTAGTTTCTTGAGGGCTAAATAGATTCCCTAAAATTTGAGATAAAACCTGGCTTGAGCAAATAAAGGTATTATTTAACTGTATTAAATATTTGGATTTAAATTTATTCAAATATCTTAATTATTTGAATTTAAATACAGTATTTAAATATTTAAATATAGTGTTTGACTGGATATTAATTAAAGATATGGAGAAGAATTACTTTGGAATACAATGTAGAACAGCCCTCAGGAAGCTATATTAGCCTTAGTTCTGGAATAATATCTTTGTCTCTGTTGCTCCCCACAAAAAGATGGAGAGGATCATTCTAATTATATCTACTTCAGATGACCTGCTTCCTATTTGGCTTTCAGGTGATTAAAGACTTGCACAGAGACTTCACAAACCAAGCATTCTGTCATACAAATGCAGAGCTTCCACTGTCACCAGATCCCACAAACCTAAAAAAGGTGACATTTACCCCACAAAATCAAACTTTTTCCTCTTACAAAATGTTGTTCTTTGACAACACTTCTTTTTCATTAAATAGTGACATCTCACATATTTTGTTTTATTCAAAGCAGGTATACAAAAAAACCCAAGCAAAACAAAACTAAAAATAAACCACAAAAACAAGAAAGAGGAAAGATCTCTTTGATACTTGTATCTGACCTCCAAAGAGTCATTACACAGCTACTGGGCCCAGAACATTTCAAGAAACCAGATATTTTTCCCTACATGGAATTCACAACTGGGACATGATAGCTTTGAAAGCCGGTCCACAGAGATCTGCTGGAGTAGCCAAAGCACAGCAGCCTCCTCTGTCAATGCCCAGAGGAGGAATTCTGACCCAGTCAAGCGTGGTTGTGACAGATACAGTGACAGACAGAAATAAAGTGTCTTATGTAATTTGCCCGCCTGCAATTTAGGCTTTGCAGCAATCCTTAATCAAATTCCAGCAAATGAGCAGACAGAAATCCAACAGCGTTGGAGCTGCAGCCTCCACAAATATTGCAAACATACAGTTGGAAATGTTAAAACACCATCAAGTGTCTGGAAATTTTCAAATGTACATTCGTGAGAATTAAAGCCCAGCTCTTCAGCCCATCCCTCCCCAAAGGGGCTGTGCTAGAGAGCACAAATGAAAGGTTTCTACCAACAGGTGGGCAGATGTAAATTGATTTTCAAGTGCCCTCCTGCCTAGGTCTATATAACCCAACGAAATCTAATCTTATCACTTACTAAATTTAACTATTTTGACATTAAGGCACAACGCTGAAGATAACCATTTTCAATTGCCTTCAAAAGAAGCCAATTTTTCCTTTTAAGTCAGTCCACTCACTCAGTCTGAACTGGCAATACAATAAGCAGCTGACAGTGCAGTACCAGCACAGCAAGAGACAAAAAAGAAATTATATTGACTGAGCCCACACAAGGAAATCCCTCAACAATGTGAGAGAAAATGGGGTTTGAACACAGAAGCTGCACATCACTGTGTTATCAGTCACCCTTTGCCTCCCCAGTTACAGCAGAGCCCGTTGGCTGCTGTGCTCATCCTTGAACTGCACACACATTCACACACCCACCCTCCTCCTCCTCCTCCTCCTCCTCCTCCTCTCCCAAATGGCTGATACTATCAGGATTTCTGTAATGTATGATCCAGAGTTGGGTGGCCTCACTCCTCCAGCTGCCTCTTCCTTTTTGTTTTGGGTGAGAAGTGAGACAGAGAAGCATAAAAAAACTCATACAATTTGTTTTGGTGTCGAATTGGTTTTACTTTAAGCCAATGACAAGATTTTCATGAGCTTCAAAGGACGTGGCAGTTGATCCTCTTTGTGTCAAGGTATATTCCAATGCTAGATGAAACTTAGCATTTCTTTCACAAGTTTATTTTCTCGTCCCAGAACACTGGCAAAGAATGAATTCTATGCTACTACGTAATTCTGCTATTTTCTGTCAAGATACTTCCATATAACTAGATGGCTACATTAGAAATATTACCTTTAATCAAAAAGAATTGCCAAATAATATGTGGATGAAATTTCTTAGTATGAAGATGTAGGTCTAAATGTTTTGATTGCATTATGTGAAACTCATAAAATGAAATTTCTACACTATAAAAGCATCTTTAGTAGATTACAAAACACTTAAGTGGTGGGTAAGACTAATTCAATAAAAATCAATAGGAAACTGATATGATTATGCTTGTTCCATTTTTATTTCCACGTCATTTATCATTTTCTCTCAAAACACATTCTTGTATTTTTATGAAATTTTATTTATATAAGCAACATTATTCATGTTTCTTGAATTTGACCAAGTTCAGAAACTTCAGAGTACTTGTAATCTACTTTATTGGGCTTCTCCATTAAAGTTCTGACCTAGTTGGCCACAGCTAATAGAACAAACTGTTGTGTGAGGCAGGTTTTACTTAAGATGAAATAAAGAACCTGTATTTCTCTTGTAATGCTGCAGCCACATGTCAAAGTAAATTATTTAAACAAGTAATTCTGCAAGCAAATGTCTCCATTAACTGCCAGATTGTGTACAAGAGCAGGAGGACAACCCTGCTCCAAGGCCAGCCACAACTATCACTCCTACACTCTTCTACATGAGGGCAGAGAAATTCACTGCACTCTGCAACCTGAGTATGAAGAGTTTATGAAAGAAACACAAAGTAAAAAAAAAAAAAAGGAGCAATCTCCATAAACTGAATCCTGAAGTTCCGTATTCAATTTAAACTCGATCAAATTTCCCTTTCAATAATATTTAAATCTTGTTCACCATAGATGGCAAAGTACTCTACAAAGCAACATAAGCCTTATTATCTCACTGAAGTTAAAAGGAGATTGTCCTGAGGAAGGAAAGAATAAGGATTTCAGGATTTGTCTCAATAAAAGGTAGAAAAACCTGCTGGAGTTTAACAGATCTTTTACATTACAGAAAAAAGAAAAGCTAAAACTGTAATATGTTTCTTTTTTCCACATCAAGTTTTCTTTATCAAATTAGTAAAACCAGCACCACTACATCTTCTAATACTGAATATGTATCAGAGCATTTACTTACTTATGTCATGGTTACATGTTTGGGAACGTTTTCTAGTATCAAGGAAAATTTTCAGATATCAGTTTTATCTATCATTTACAGAAGACACTGAGAACGAGAAGAGCAATTTACAAGAGAGTAACAGAACAATTTTTGTCATCCATCCATGTGGAAAAAGGATTTTTGGAGAGTACTGAGTACAATTACAACGTTCTTTTTTCATTCAGTTTAGCAGCTACAAACAAAGCACTGAGATATGCAACCATTGTCCAGGAGTCCCTGTGGTAATGCCTGGGATACTGGAAGACCCTCAGAAAAGCTGGACACACAATCCCCCCTGAAATATAAAAGGCAATCAATGTCTGGGACCACCAAGAGATGTCAACCCTGTGACATAACAGCTTGTTATACCTGAGGACAGGCACAGGAACCTCAGCTGGAAGACAAAGTTGCTTAGAAAAGTCTTGGGAAAGGCTGTGTGCTTTAGCAATTCCCAGCAGGGAATCCTCGGAGGGGTCAGTGAAACCAGGAACAAGAGCAGACCTTAAACAAGAGCAGTATGGAAAGGACATCATTTCCTCTAGGAACACCTAGTCCTAAGCTAGAGGACTCAGAGAAGACTCCTAAAGTCAATGAAAGAATCACTGAAGGAGCATTTATTTTCAGAGTCTGGGTTGTACTCAGAACGGCCAGCAATCAACATCTTTGCACATGAATTTGGCAGCTCTGGGCACGCACTGAACTGAAAGCACAGTGACAAAATCTCAGGTACCTACCAGACTTCAGTCATCTGGTGGTTTGAGGGGTTTCATAGATCACATAAACTAGGGAAATAAATCCAAATCCAAATTTAGACACCATTTGTTTGCCAATTCCTGGAGGTATTTTCTTTTTTAAATCACATCCTTTCTATCTGTAATAGGAGGCAATTATATATTTGGACTTGAGAACATGTAATATTTTGCAAATTTACAATATAAATATTTCTCACAAAGTTGTAATTTTCTTCAGGTGATCATAAGAGCTACAGCACACTCATCTGACTAACAATGCAGGAAGATATATACATATTTCAGGATTAATGATAGGGTGCTTAAAGCAGCTTGCAATAATACTCTGAGAAGAATAAGAGGTTGTCATTAAAAAAAAAGTAGAGGAAAATTTTGGGATTGCAAACTAGAATTATTCTGCATAAGTAGTTCTACTTGGTACTTTTTAAATATGATTTAACTTTGCTGATGTCAATGAACAGAAAGGCATATTATCAGATACTATTTTGTTTATTGTCACTTAAATGGCTCTTGAGTGCTCGAGGTATCTTCCTTAGACTGGTCATAAAACCATGTATTTAATGCACTGATGGCTGCATTTTTTTGCCCATCTTCACAACACACTTTTTACTAATGCAGGTAGAGGAAACTGTAAAATAAATTTTGCTGTTTCTGCAATGACAAGGTCACCAGTTCCAATTCAACATTGTTTAAAAAAAAATAGATGGCATTAGAGCTTGGGAAATTTATTTAACATTCCCTGGCCTGCAGTCTAAGCCCCTTGTTACAGGCAAAAATGCCAGTGGTAACATACTCTAAAAGCCTCATCTTCTACAATTTAAAGGAATACAGCATTTGTGTATCACTCACAGTATGAGGTATTTATTTATAATGTTGCAAACTGTCAGCTCCTGTTTTGTTTCTATTATATATAGGATGTCAGGAACTGTCAAGACTAAGAGTTTTACCAAGGGACAGGCCATGTAAAGGCAGTGGATCAGGCAGATGCTGCAGTGAACCATTACAGCAGCTCTTACAGGGCAACCAGGGGGTGGTGGGGCACTGCAGCCCCCCAGGGTGGCACCTGAGCACGACCACCTTCACTTGGGGTGACGTGGGGATTGCTTAGACTAGAGAAATGAGGAATTCAAAACCATACATACACGAATATATCAGGGAAACTGGGAATTAAGGAAGGAGGAAAAGTGCTTATACTAAATTTAGGCTGAGAATTAGTTGACTATTTCTAACCATCTGAGAAGCGAAGTTGTGGAAACCTGTCTAACTATGAGTGCTGGGTTAATAACCCAACCCATCCTAATCTGCGAGGCTCAGTCTCCGAAAAAAACATTGTCTGTGTGTCTCCATGGAAGAGTGTCAAAGATACCAACTCGCTGAGAACAAACAAGGACACGAGAAGCAGATTAGGAGCATTAGCACAGTTCTCCACCCACTGTTTGCTTTCTCGTCTGCGCTGTGCTTCCTCTTTCCTCCACAGCATCACCCAGAACTTTATCAAAGTGATTTTTGGAATCTGTTGTTCCCCCTTTCTTGACGCTTATTTTATCTCCTTCTTTACTCTGTATGCACTCTAAGTCCTGCCCTCGACTTTGTCCAGTCCATCTCTTTCCCCACAAAGACTATTCTCTTTGAACACTGCATTCCCTTTCACAATTTAACAGTCCTTTCCTCTCCCACACATCCTGGCACCCACAATTTTTATTCCCATCTGCTGCTTTATGCCTAGGATTGAAATATTTACCAGAAACATAGTAACTAGTGAACTAAATGAAGAAATGGAGCCCATTTTCGAGAGACAATATGTAGAGAGCAAACCAAATCATCTTGTTCATCTTCAGACACATAAGATGATACCTTTAATCCATACTGGTAAGCCAAAGAAGCAGCATTTGGCAGGGATAAAGTATCTAAAATGAAGCCAAGCCACAGTAGCTTTAAGAAGACTATTCCTTTATGACCCAGAGATACACATTTGTTGCAAGAAAGAAACTCCTGAAAATTTTATCACTGCATATGCAAATTCCTATGAACTATGCTGTTCTCAAACTTGAACCCATGTTTTCTTTCATTCAACCAATGTTGTATAATAAACTTGAAGAGTTCTTACTCGTTAGGCTTTGTGGAGAATCAAAACCACTTTGTCTTTCCTTACTGCTTTATCCCATCACAGCACTTTTGTGCTCCTGAGACAACAGGTGACAGCAGAAGTGATTGGCAAAAGACTAATAGGCTGTCTTCAGAGTGCTGCTCTACACTGAATTGTTCCACCAACATCTCCTGCTTCTCACTGCTTTTATAAATGGCATCTGAATGGAAGTTGGCCTGGCCTTGGCTGTTCCCCTCATGTTCATCCCATGTTTCTCCAAGGCACTTCACTGTACCCAGCCTAAACAGGGAAACTTACTGACTGGGTGATAAGAGAAACCTTAACAAGCCTGATATAGCTGGTAAATCATGTCCCAATCTGCCCACTGTAACAAGGAAATTGTGCTTCACACAGTCAACAAAGGAATGAAAAATTCAAGTGGCACAGGAAAACAGAAAAGGAGGATTCCTTCCCCTATGCATTATCATTTATGAGCAGACCTGGACTGCAGAGCACCAAATACCACCAGGTTGAACCTGTAGGCTTGCACACAAATAGATTCCATGACAGGTTAGTCCATTTGGGTGGTTGCTGCAGTAACTGCTAATTTTCTGTTTTCCTAAGGAATATTTTCCCCTTGCTTTTGTGTTTCCCTTTTCCCCAGACCTGCTTCTTCTGATGTGTCTGTCTTTTGGGGGAAAAGAATCCACTGATACAGCTCTACAGAAACTAGGAATAATTATAACCCTTATGTGCAATTCCCAAAAATAGAAACCCTAAAGTTTTAGATTGCAAGAGGTCTTGCATCCAGATTTGTATTATCAGCCTATTCAATGATGAGGATAAACTTGCCCTTAGTTTGACGCAGGGACTGCTGTGGGTACATTTAATCCTGCACTTGGTTTTCTTCATTTTGTACAAAATGGAGTAGAAAAACCATTTTGCTTCTTTCCATGCTAATCACTTGCAAAACACCTGTATCCCCTTTGTCAACTGTGCATCCTTTATTAGTGTCGGCGAATACCATTTAAGCAGAATTCTCACAAGTCCCAGATATGAAAGAACAATCAACATGTCAACTCACATATTAGTAAGAGACTATCACACATCAGATCTTTTCAGTGTTTGTGATTCTATTGGGATAATATGGATTGAAATAGTATATCACAAACACAGAAAGGAAGGTCTCCAGTGACAACAGTACATCAATGATGTCAAAACACTGTCAAATAAAGCTATTATTCTTCCAGCTGATACTTTCACTTGCATAGTTTGCCATTGTTATGTTGTAATTTTCCCTGTATTTTCATTGTTCAAAATCCAAGCAATTATTAATTTTATACACGCACGTCAGTTCAGACATTAAACACAGGAATATTTTAAGCATTCAAGAGTTATGCTGTTCATTACAGAACTGCCTTTTCTCTTACAAAACCCTTTCATGCCATTCAGGGTACCACAAATGTAACCTCTTAGTTTATAAACATGACTGTAAACATACATGAAAACTGGAGGAAAAAAAAAACAAGTAAGGAGTGTACTCTGTAGCTGAAGACATTCAATTTGAAAATAGTTTATTTCACAGTTTATGATGAGCAGAAATATTTTTATTAGGAAAAACTTTTGTAACGTTATGCCACGAAGCCCTCTCTGAGCACAAAATGAGAAGACAAGACTTTCCTGGAAAGATTAGTGAAGTCACCCAAAAAAAGCATCATAGAAATGCTTTTTAAGTGCTCTCATTAGTTTGTACATGCTTTGAAGTTACAGTGTACCTTAAAAGTAGGTCATTGCATGTTAGTGGACAGAAAAACATAAAAAATATAAAATATTTTTAAAAAGTATCTCTCTTTTAAAAACAGTAGATAAGCAGCAATCAAGTGACACTCTTTCTGATTCATTATTTTCCATTACATGTGTAACTTTGAGTAAACAGAACCCTAAGCTTTAAATACAACATCTGAGGAAAGAGAGTATGTTGCCCAACTTGGTAAAATATACTCAATACTGGATGAAAAGCAATTTCTTAATACAAAGTATTATCAGTCCTAAAAAATCAGAAAACAGTATCCTTGCATACTGAAGTGTTGAGCACACAAGTCCGTAAGGAATTAATTACAAATACTGCTACCCAATACATCCTTCCTGCTGCCTCTGAGCTGTTTTTTGAAAATGTTTACCTTTTCTCTATTATTGGACAAAACAAAACCCAAAATATAAAAATGTCTTGCGCTTCTTACTTATGGAAAGAAATAAATCAGTCTCTATTTACTGTCCTGTCCTTCAGTACTCGTATATTAAAGTCTAAGAGTAGAGCAATTAAACACAGATAGATATCTCTTTAAGCCCCGGTCACAGTTGACATCCCTGAAGACTAAATCCCTTGAAACACATGGATTTTTCAGGCTGAAAGACAGGATAATATAAAGAGCTGCAAAGAGACAATTCAATAATTATATGACAATTTCACCCGCTCTAAAAATATTCATAAAGCAGAGACTTTTTGTAAGTTTTTCAGTATAGAAATATGACTATGGACCAATGATTATATTCCTGGTTTGAGTATGAAAAATTTTTCTCTGTTTATAAGACATAGACACATGTAACATGAAACAAAATATAATATAGGTTTTCTGTCCAAACAATTCTCTGCATATATCTCCGTAATGGCAAAATGAAAACAGTGACTCCTTCTCCTTTAATCTCTGTACTTCCTTTTGAAGATAGCATTGGGCTGTTGTTTGGGGTTTGTTTTGTTTTCTTCTAAATGAAGCAAATAATACCTTTGGCACATTCTGCCAATGCTGCTGTCATTTTGCAACCTGCCCGCAGAAAACCTGTCTCCACAGTCCTTCTTTCATCTGTTCAACATCAGTCCTTCACAAGAAGCAACTGCACTTGTAGCTGCACCAACACCCTGAGAACACCGAGCCTGACTCTTGGGTTAAAGGCTGAGATTACAGGGGAACAGGATCTGTCTGGGGAGGTGATGTTGCCCTCAGGGCTGCCTCAGGCAGCCAAAGGAGAGTAAATCAATGTTAGGACACCCCTGGAATCCTAAGAGAGGACAGTTCCCTTCCTAGGATACAGTAAGCAGTACTATCATACTCAGATCTTGTAACTGCAAATCAAGAAAGTCATTATTTTTTGATATGATAGTTACTGTAACAGATTCCTAATAATAGCTGGCACTGGACATACACGTGGTGCTTGTGCTGAAATTATTTTTAAATAATCCCACAGAGATTGTGTAGGTTTTAGGTAATGCTGTCAAATTAGAAGTAATAATGCTACATTTAAACAGGAGATGATTGTTTATGATGTCCCAGCCTTTTCCCTGGCACAGCAGTGGGGGGGTGTCAGGATGTACCACATGAATTCTATATTTCCTATTACTAAATTAACTCAATTATTTGAAATGATTCTATGATTCTAACTAGGGGAGAAGGCACAAAGAGCCTTCTCTAGCTTGTTGTGATGCTCTAAGACAAATGCTGAAGAAAGAGATGGCATATATTATTCAGCCAAGTGGTGTCCCTGGGTACAACACAAGCATGATTTTGACCCCCAAAACACTTTCATGCTTAGCAGTTTGCTTATTTCCTCCTACACCAATTATATCAGTACATCTGTTAAAAAAAAAAAAAAAGGAAGAAAAAATAACTCTTATAATCCTTAACCTGCTCAGAAGATGGATTCTCCATGTCAAGAGACTTTAACAGTGCCCTAAAGCAGCCAAATAAGGCACATCTCACATCCTGCCCTCGGAATTTTCTTTGACCTTCATGCGTTGAAATAAACTGATTGTTTTCGAGAAAAGGAACAAAAAAAAAAGCCAAAAAAAGTTCTCCTTTGAGAATCAGTTTCAATAAACTTGAAATGTAAAAAATATTATCATATTTTGAAAGCAAACTCCGTAAGTCTGTAGTCTGTCCAGATAAAACTTTCTTCCAACAGTGGAGAGTTTTTAAAAATATTCACTTTTATGGCTATTTAGTTTGCATTTGAATTAAATTAATCAGAAAGGCATGCTAATGTATATTTATTTGGTTCAATCATTGCAAGCTGACTTTATTTGTGAAGTGTTATATACATCTTGCTGAGTCTAACACATTTCTGTTTAATGAAAATAATTTTCACTAAGTCAAGTATTTTTCCTCGTGTGATCACTCTCAATAGTAATTTCCTGTTGTTATTCTCTTCTCCTTAATCTAAATTCTGTTCAACTTGCTTAAGTAAGTAGTAATTTGTCCTTCTGTGCATGATGGTCATGGTCTCTCATCACAGTTACAATAGGTTTTCCTCTGTAATGGCAACTTCTTTTGTGAGAAGCAGAGCTCCTCTTGATGGTGATGACTAAATTATGTGTATATTAGAAAACATGCTGTTGATTAAAAACAGAGCTGAGTGGACATTTTATGCTTCTTGCCCATCACAGCTTAGAGAGGAGACAAAAAAAACACGAAAAGAAGACCTGAGGAAAGACTTCTGAAAAAGTCTTGTAAACTACAGCCACTCCCCCAAGTGACCAATGCAAATCATTTCTGCTTCACTGGGAATCCTACAGTGGGGAGGAGAAGGGTAAGGCAGGTATCCCCTAACACTGGGTTCCATGATATTTTATCCTTTAGGGAGAACTAGAAACAGGCTGTGATGAATTAAAGGTGCTGTGGAGTTACATCCAAGGTTTTTAGTATGTTCCACACTCACTTCCACATTCTGCATAGCCCTGCAGTCCAGGAGCCTGAGTTCTGGTCAATCCGAAACTAATTATTTCTTGGTAGACAAGTATATTTCTGTAGGGTGAAGCTCCATTCAGCACTTGTCTCCAAAGCATTTAGAATCTTATTATAATCCATGTGACCTGCTTCTATTTTAAGGGAAGTAATTCACCAAACTGACACTGATAATTCTAACTAAAGTTTTGCAGTCAATCACAGAAGTATTGTGTGTGGAGATTTCTTTCTTTCTCTTCTTTTTTTTTGGGGGGGGGGGTGTATCTCAGTACACTACAAAAGTAGAAATTAATCTTGACCCAATGCAGTTTAATGGAATACAATGTATACACCCTTAAGACACAGGCCAGGCTGGCAGTAACTGTTAAATTGTCACAGTTGATTTCTGAGATGCTAGAATAAGGTGTTTTGAGAAGGATGATACTTGTATATTACAAGTTTTAAAATATTTGTTTTATAAGTGCAGGGACAAGATCAAGTAAATCTGGTATGATAGTAACTCATACAGTAACTTGCACCAGAAGCAAAAGGATTAACTTGTGATCTCAGGCTATTCTGCCATGAACATCTGTGTCAGTTTTAAAAATAAATTTTTTATAAAGAATCAGGAGACTGGTTGATCTTTCATGTGATTTATCCCTTTTCTGTGTGACACTTAAGAGAGACCCAATACCTTCATGGTTCCCAGACTCAATGTGTGTGAGATGACCTTTCAAAAATCATTTCACCATGGTATGCCTCAGCTTCCTATCTGTAAGGTGACAATAATATTTCTTATTATACACATAAGTATCTTAAAGATACACAATTGAACACCTCAGTATATACAGCTTTAGCTAACAAAGAAGATTCTTAAAAATGGATAATTAAATGAGAAATAAAAACCCCATTTGTTCAGACCCACCAGGAATACCGTGTCTAGTTTTGGTCCTCCCCAGCTCAGGAGAGACACTGAAAACCTGCCAAAGATCCAGTGGAGAGCCATGGGATGATTAAGGTGCTGGAAAACTTAAAATATGAAGAAACACTGGGGGATAATTCTAACTAACTTGGGTTTATTCAGCTTAGAGAGCTGAGAGCAGTGAGTGCAAACACTGGCCCACCAAAACTGTAGCTGACATTGGCAAAAGCCATGACCTGACAGATCTTAACTCTGCTGAACAGCATGCCCCTAAAAACATATAGTGTGTCTTGCTCTGGAGCATTACAAATATAAGAAATGCAAGAAAGACCTCATGGCATTTAAATAGCCAATCTCATTGATCCATTGCAGGCACAAAGATCAAATCCTTGACTGTCCACTCCAGACTCTGTGAGAAATGTTTGCCAATAGGCCTTGTCGATGTATTTCTAAAGCACAGGAGATGAATCACAGATATTGTTATTCTGTGAGAAAATGCTCTATTTCCCCAGACAGATCACCCCCCTGCATTAAGGAGCTGATGTGACACTTCCTTGCTTGTTCATGCAAAGCACTGCTATGCTGTTGTCTGTCATTAAATGGATGCTTTAACCAGCACCTGGCCAGGAGCTTTCTCAATCACTCTGAGACGCGGCAAAGATTGAATCTCTTAGCACAGCAAACCATCCCGAGAACATCCCCTGAATTGGTGTGTTGGGATGGATATTCTGCTGCTGGCTAAGGCAATCCTATATTGGCCAGTGGCAATGGAACTGGGAAAAAACAGAAGTGATCCTCAAAGGTGGTAGGCAAAGTAGAAGAACTCTGATATCTGGGCAGGTCTTAAAATCAGCAAATTATCTCATAAATAGGCAAAGGTAAACTGCCTGAAGGACAGTCACCTCTCATCTGGAACACCATGACTGTGTCTTCCAGGAATATGAAGTTGTGCTGCACCCATGGAATGAGGATAGACATCATTATCAAGGAGGCTGTTTGTTCTTGATAGATTGCCTGGGAATATCCCAAGACTCTAACACAGCACAGGAATTTTTTGTACGCGCAAAATTTAATGTGTTCTTGAATTTAAAGTAGCACACCCTTTAAAACAGAGGAAAACTAAAAAAACCTGACCACTAACCAGAGTAGCAACAATAATACTCTTCATATATGGGTCACATGGAAACGACAATAACAAAATGATAACTTAAAACTTACATAATGCACAGCATTGGTAATGCTGTCAGAAAATCAATTCAGACAAATTTAAGCCTGATATTGAATCCACTGCTTTTCAAAAATGTTTCAGATAATCCAAAATGCTCTTCCACGCCAGGAATTTACCCATAGCTGTATGATATGTTGGCAGTGACAATTTCCTTTAAGTGCAGGAAGGGATAGATAGGAATGCATTTGCAAATGTAATAGGCACAGGGAAAGAAAACCTATATATGGTGAGTGGCATTAGATGGCCACATAGAACTCCTCCTGCTCAATTAGCCTGACTAGGTGCACAATGCAACAAGCTTTGACATTATTTGAAACTTTACTATGTGTTCCACTGTAACACTCACAACTGTATCCAAGATGAAGGAAAAGAACACTACACCTTTCCATCTAAGAAGGGATTCTGGAGGCCATCCAATTATTAATTTTACTAGGAAAATTGTTTAAAAAGGATGCAGATTAAGATTGTGAAGCACACAATAAAACAGTGGCCACAAACATTTTTGATGCTGCTTTAGAAGGAGCAACTAGTTGGAGATCTTACTGTCACATGAATGTAAATTATTAAACACGGGCCATAAAATACAGTTTCCACCTGCCAAAGAATTAAGTACTCTGACTGGACCGCTAAAAAGGTCTACAAATCATATAGCTGTAATAATATTTATCTATTTTTATATTAAAATAATATAATCATATTATAGGGAGTAAGGTTGCAGCTGACCAACAAAAAGTGGCATTAAATCCTCATTTTTTCTCCATTCATAATAGACCAATACTCAGTTTTCTATATTCTCAGTTTTTCTGAAGGCTGGAGAGATTTTTTTGACGTGCTGAGGTTTACTTCCTCTGTAGCATTATACATACCTCACTTCAAGGAACTCATAAATTTATTTAACAGACTCACCTAACAGTCTTAAGGGGAAAAGATACATCCCAAAATCAAACTCAGAGAGTAATATTTTTCAAATATGCACCTCACAGACCACCCGGGGAAATGAAAAGGCAAATCCAGATGTAAATCTTGCATTAGGGGCAAAAGAAAACTTAGGAGTGACTTTTCAACATGCAGTTGGGCAAGACATAGGACATCTTTGTGTTATGAAAGAGCAGCTGATGCACAAAGTTTAAGAGCTACAGGTTCACAACCAGATACAAGACAAACAAAGAGAAGCAATAATCACATTTAACTAGCACTATGGAACCTCCAAATCCAGAGGATTGTAGAGGTCATACTCTTACATATTCTAATTTGGTGAACAAAAAAAAAAAAAAATCTGTAGAGGTTTTAGAGATGATTGGTACAGGCTGTATTGCCACTTGGGAAAAGGAAAGAAACTAAATAAAAGCAAGTTTGATGTGAGTTAAAGAATAATAACTTTCAGGATTGTCACAGGTGAGGAGAGACTTGTCTGTGAACTAAGATCTTAATCTTTGTTTTAAACCATGCTCTGCAGAAGTGGAGAAAATACTTATCTGCACTTCAGGCAGGACTTTGAAGTGCACTGGAATACTTTTCTTCCTCCTGAGCTATTGGAAAAAATGTATGGATAGTCTTTTCTAGGAATGCAATCATAGGAGGTTCAAAAATTTGCTCTACTCTTCTTAACAAGTAGAATAAAACTAGAAAGCTTTCCCTTTGCATAGATTTTTAGGCAAAACAGAAAAAAAAAGTAACTCAATTCAGACTTATACAGGCAGTTCTATGCCTATAAAATGCAGATGGTTAAGGAATATTTCTGTGTTTACTCCTACAGTGACATTTATACCACAGGTTATTCACATTTGCCTGCTACCTGAGACTCAGGCATTATGCAAAGGATGCATGATATACTTGCAATTTTGTATTCAAGACGAGTTGCTGTGCTCTAGGCATCCTAAACAGCAAGCAAACTTACATTCACCAGCCATATTTATCCATAAGTATGACACAAAGCTGATTAAAAACAAAACCAATTTTTAAATACAAAAGATGAGAATAGAATGAAATCAATTGATATTGCTCTCAACTCTGATAAGTGAAACAAGAAGATAGTAACATCAGCTGTTTCTTGAAGTCTTGTTGTAAAACTCAAAACCCCAGTGCTAGAATTAATCATAATATGTATCAAAAAGGTAATTTAATCATCATTCTGTTCCTGCATTCTTAAGTGAAGATTTCAGTTAAATGACAAGGTATAAACTACACAAACAGCAATTCTTTTCTTAAGGAAAGGTTCACAATCCTTGCCTATCATTTGTGTATTCCCACCCTGTACACCTTTCCTTGCTTTGTGCAGTTTCACAGAGCAATTTTTTTGATTGGTTTTTCTCATGTGCTCCTTTTTCTGCCCAACATCACGAGGAGCAAGGGAAACACTCAGGCCTCGTTCTTCAAACACATCTGAGATGCTTCTATCATCTCTTTTTTTATTTTTTTTTTTAACTTTTAAGGCAAGGAGTTGAAGCCTCATGAATGTCAGCATTTGCTATAAATTGATTCCACTTAATTAGATAATATTTTTCTGAGCACTTGCTTTAGAAAGCATTTTGAAATTTGACTGTGTGCTTTATGTTCTTTCGAGCTTACACAGCTATACAGCACAGCAGAAATTATATTTGTACTGAAGACTGACAGTTTGGTCTATAAATTGTATATTACTGGAGACTAGATGTTGTGTAAGCAGGTGAAAAAAGCCTGCTGTCACCAGCTATCAATCAGTCCTGGATATCACCAGGCCTCAACATTACTGTCAAAAGATGTGAAGCGTCCCATATGAGAAGCACCGTACAGGACAGCAGCCTAATAAGAACTCTGTGATTAGCAGGAATTAATAATTAATCCCACCTTTATAATCTTTGCTTTTAAACAGTTAAGCTGCCACTTAGAAGAGGCATATTGTCAGCACAACCTAATTCTTTTTAATCCATGTGCTGCCTGCGTGACATTCCCGTGCATTTTCCCCACACACACTGGAATCGGTGGCGACGCCAAAGAGACAATACCTTGCTTAACATGAGATCTGTGCTAAGCCTTTCACACAGGTACAATTACTCCTTAAGTATCCATGAGAACTTAGGGCATGCACTTTCAGACGTGGGCTGATCTCTGTCATTTCGACTTTAAAGCTGAAAATTTGGTCAGTTTGAGATATTCTGTATCAAAAGCTGAGACAGAGCATTGGCTCGTTTGGCTGGGAAACCTCTCACCGAGGTAACTTGGTTAGTACTGCATTTGCAAAGGCAACCTTCCTCTCTAAGGCCATTTTCCCTTTGTTCTCATGGCCTTCTTTGACCTTATGGAAGACTACTGTGATTTTAATCAATATGCAGTTAACAGCAAAATATTGTAAAAACATCTTCTCTGGCAATGTCAAAACTCCCTGGTATGTCACATGCAGCATCTACGGCCTGGCAACAAAAAACATGTCAAGTGCACCATCACTAAGCACTGCCCAGCTCTTACTTTAATAGTACTCAGAAATGGTGGCTAATTTAAGTGCATTGTATTGGACTGATAATGGAGTCTCAGTTATTGCTCATCTCTAGAAGCATCTATTGATATGTAAAGCAAAGACATTAGCCATGTAATTAGCCTGCAGCATAACTATCATCCTTCACTCAATCATTTCAGTTCCAACTGCCCAAACAATAGTAACATTTCACAATGTTTTCACTTGAAATAGCTGGTGCCTTAATCATAGTGTGAATTTCTTATGAAAAGCTCCCACAGATAGTGTACATCATGCTGGGAAAATGAGTTTAAGTACAAGAAACCGATTAAAACTCTAACAATCTCCTAAGGATAATTTGTTAAAGGGGTTTTGTTACTTTGCATTAGCTCTAAAAATAATCTAGTTCTTTATTAAAAAGTTCAGCACCTTAATAACTATTTAAGATTGTATAAGAATAATCAATGTTTTTCTCTTTGTTGGCTACATATTTTTATATTAAGCAGAAATGCAATTTCACTGTTGGTTTTAATAATATTTCCACACATTTCTATTTCATTATTCATGATTCTGTTCTGAAAGCAAAAAAAAAAAAAATCACTCTAAGCAATTATTGGAAAAATCCTAGTTTATTTTAAGATGGAATTTAAATTAAAAGCACTTTCATGATGTTTCCTGCAAAAGCAGACCCCTAGATTC
Organism: Chiroxiphia lanceolata; assembly: GCF_009829145.1. Taxonomy (NCBI): domain Eukaryota; kingdom Metazoa; phylum Chordata; class Aves; order Passeriformes; family Pipridae; genus Chiroxiphia; species Chiroxiphia lanceolata. Next base: position 7,534,193 of record NC_045645.1, read on the forward strand.
TGAGACTTGTGTTTGCCATCTTCCTTTTTTTCCTATATTCTTGCATTTATGAATGCTGTTTTCAAGATCTATTAAGCTTTATGTGCTCTGCAACATTATTTATTTTAATATATGCCTACAGTGTCAGTTAAGACTGACTTTGAAGGTCACTCTTACTCAGGCCTAGACACGAGCCTGTGTATTTATTGGCATCTACAGAAAAGAAATGTCCACGTTGCTTCCTAGAAATGAGCTGCCTCAGGAAGGAGAAGCAAACCTCTCCTTGCTTCCCAATGCATTTCTAATTCTGGGATCTTGCCCACAGAGGGCAAGAAAGGCAGGGTTTGTAGAAAGGTTTATCTCAGATCCTGAACCCTGCAAGTCTTCTGAGCTCAGAACAAGCTGTAACTCTGACAGTGCAGAGATTTTCGAGTTGAGTGCAGGATTGCTGGCTCAGGAAGATTTTAAGGTCAGTCTAACATATATTCTAAGTCCCTTTAGTGTCCAAACCCCATAAATTGACAGTTCAAAGGGACTCCAAGGATGACCTTGTGCATAAGATATTGTAAACTAAACCCTGGCTACCTAAAAAGAGCATCATTAGATGCAAACTGACACAGAAATTTAACCAAGAAAAAGAAGGAGAGAAAAAAAAATAGAAAGAGAGAGAGAGAGGAGTGGGAATCCAAACCCAGAAGAGCCAAGAGAGTCATTTGGAGCCTGAAATGGAGAGGCTTATGTTGTTCTAGGTCTTCCTCTTACTTATCAAAGGAACGCTGAAGTGAGTCTTTAAATTTATTCTCTTCCAACATCAAATGCTTTTTTAGCATTTCATAAAAAATTTTAATCTTTTTCTCAAACATTCTTAGTTGGGGAGAAAATATTTGGAAAACTACTACAATTTTCAAGGAAAGTCTACTTAAATTTACCTCTGCATATTATGTAAAATGACTGAATACCTCAAAGCTTTGCTGTTTGTCAGCTGGCAAGTTTCCAGTGCTATTCCAATAACAGTATAATAAATACTTTTACTGAGCAAAGATGGAACCGAAGTTGTGAGCACTTCCATGAAAATATGATTATCTTAAAATCAAGTATGAAATTTCAAACTGAACGTGTGAATAAGAGCTGCAAATGCGACACCACTGCCTGGTACGGTCCCTAACAGGAATGGAAGTGAATTGTATATTGTATTATCTTTACAGTAGTCTGGAGACCTGCTTTTATGGATAGAATGGCAAAATAGCGGAGGAAAATGTGAATTAATTAATACAAATGATAGTGCAGAAGGTAGTCTCCAACCTAAGCCACAGATAATGAGAAAAAAAACAGGCAATTGCACTTCTTAACTTTGCCAGAGTCCCAAGGTGAAGCAAGAGTACAGCTCTCAGTTGCTCAGGGAAACTTTCTGCAAGCCCAAAATGGAAAGGGCCACTGAAGTGCTGCGTGCTGGACCAGCTCCATTTGTTTAATTTAAGGGAGACAGCTGCTGCGATTTACATAAATTGTGCTTTATTGATCCACAGAGATTCTTGTGGCAGCTTGCCTTCCCCCAGAAAAAGAAAGAAAGAAAGAATGCCTTGTCATCCTCCCCGTGTCTTCTAGGCAATGCTGCACCAGAAGAAATATTGAGCAGGATTTTGCATTGACTCCGAGTTTTGAGTTAATGCAGAGACTAATCCAGGTTAGGGAAGTTTGGGCTGGTGCAGGAGCAACTCGTAGTAGTAAAGATTAGATCTGGGTTTCACGTGGGGAAATACATCAGAAATAAAGACTGGAGAAAAACCATGTTATAAAGCATGCAAAACAGCAGGATACAGGTGGAAAAATAAAAATATTTGTGCATGATCTTGGTTTTCCTTCTCAGCGTTTTTTTTAAAAGAAAGTACCAGATTTTGGGGGGATTGTGGTAAATATAGGTCTCTGAGGGTAAGCAAAACATAAGGGAGGAACTGAGGAACCAAGATTTCATGTGAACTGCCACTTCAATAGGTGTATTGCAGGAGACAAGTAGGATAAATTAGACAAGGTTTGTACAGTGTTGTCAAAATTGTAAATGCTGTAACAGTCCTAAGAATTATTATTAAGTACTAGATATATACAAAGAGCTCTGTAAGACAAAAAAACCCCACCAAAAAAAAAACTACCACCAGCTAACCTAGATATTTTAATTAAACATACCTACTTCTATCAGGTACTCAAACTTGTTTGCATGCCAGTGTCAGCCCCTGCATTAGCCACGGGCAAGTACTGGGAAACAGCGAGAGTAGAAAAGGAGGAAAATAAAATGTCTGTTGAGCCACAGGGTGTTGGGAAAAGAAGAAGAGACACTGGAGTACTGCAGCACGATCCTCAGGCACAGCTCTTAGTGCTCTGCCCACCCACTGACTGCACATAGCTGTGGGCTAAACTCCCAGCTCAGTCCAAATGCAGCCAATAGAAAATGACATTTGCGACATCCTAAGGTTAGCCTAACATTAATTAAACCACCACAGCATTGCACTATTATCCTCTTTACTCGTTTCTTTTGTGCATTTTACTTTTCCTTGAGAAACAGTCATTTCCAATTAGAATTTCGTAATAAATCTGAATGTCAGAACTCCCCAAGTATGAATGTCATCCTTGTTTAGAGGCTAGAGAGAAGAATTGAAAGCAGAGATGTCCTTGAGCACTAAAACTAGCTGAGATACTAATCTACCACGGGAACCTGAACGTGGCATTAGACCCCAAACTGGCTAAATCAGAATTGTTGCACAGGAGTGTTCCAGGAGTCACTGCTTCCCTGAAAGCCACACAGGCCCCAGGAGGAATCAGTGCCAGGCAATTGCAGGTACAACACAACCAAACTATCACGTTCACCTACAGCCGAAAGTTTTGCTCCTTCCCACCAATATTTTGTCAATGAGGATTTCCTTCATCTGCAATATCTGCTCTGATGCTTCAGGACCCAGGAAAGTTTGGACCCTAAGCATCCCACTCAAGTGGCTGAGAGTGGCTCACTGCTCTTCCTAAGGCTTTAGTGCAGATGCCACCCCTCCGTGGAGGGAATGCAAGTCCACCTTCCCTGGTATTATTTGAGGTATTATTATATCAGCTGTATAATTATTCACCTCCATCTATTGTTTGACACTATGTTTTCTTCCTATATTTGTCTAAGAAAATTACAGTACTGATTATTAAGCACTAGTGGTTGTTTTTTTTTTCCAACGGGGCAAACAACAATAAAATACTATCTTTTTTTTTTCAAATGTAATTGTTTCTGTTCAGAAGCAAGTGTTTATAAGCATGTTGCCATGTGAACTGAATCAAGAAAACTGCCCTTTCTACTTTTATCTCAGCCTTCAGAAAAAGTGAGAACTGGATTAAAGGTGGTTTTTAACCTTTCAGTAAAGTCATTGCAAGCATTTTGAATATTTTCATACGGTTAAGTTTGTTCAATATTTCATAAGTATTACAGAGGCAGTGCTCTGTACTGAATGCTAGAGCTGCACACTTAGAAGATGGCAGTAAAAGCACATTCCCAGAATTTAGCAATATTGCTGCACACTAGATAGGTAAGCCTACATTCACTGCTCCAGTATTTCACTCTGCCATCTTTCACTTGATGTAATTTAATGCAGAAAAAGTAAAAATATTAAATCATTGAGATGCAATAAGGTAAAATCCTCCAGTCATCTAACAAGAACATCTGTCACTGCTGGTCAATGTACAGATAATTGGCCAAGGTCAGAGGTGACAGAAAACTAAGAAATACCCAAACACAACTAAAAGCACCAGGTATACCCAAAAAAGCACCAAATAAATCACTTTGGCCTGCTGAGGTCAAGATTGAGTCAGGTATTCTGCTTCCATTTGGAATTTTATAGCAGGGAATAGATAACGAGAGGAAGACATTGTTGGGATTCTTTTTTTAACCTTGTTTCTGCTTTTATTGCACTTATTGTATTTACTCTTTCTGTCTGTGAGGCCAGGCTGGATCTCGTGCACAGCTGCAGTGCTTGTTCCACCTTTAAGGTCTTTACTCCATGACTCATCTCTAACATCCAGAGCTTTATCAGCTGCACTGTCAGTTCTAAGCAGCTCTAAATTTTGGAATAGATAAGAAGCAAGGAATTGTTTCCTACACTTTGGGCTCCGATACCTACCAGGATAAGGCAGATGAACAAAGTAGAAGCAACTCCAAATACAGAACTCCTGGTTAAGCAAAACTTGTCTTTCCCATTACAACAAGACATTATAATCCGCAGAATAAAAGGGCTTCTGGACTAAGGAATCATTTTTTTGCTAAATGCTTCTTACTGTCACTGTCAAAGCTTGTTGCTTCAGAGAAAATCCCTCTTTTTAAAATAAAAAAGGTTGGTTTCGACACGCAAAATTCTGGTCGCTCTTCAACTGATAAGAAAAGTCACAGAAATAAACACAACATGCAGTATTTATAACCTTGGGATGTCTGCAACGACAGTGCAAGTAGAGGCAGCATAAAGAAATTTCATGTTTAATATAAAAGCAAACTAGAAAATTATAAACTGCATAAAAGAAAAGCTGTTTCTTTGCCCCATTAAAGCATTAGGCGGAGAAAATCTGTTAGGCCTTCTCATACATTTTCTTGTGGATGAACATTTCCACTGACTAGAGATATTTATATATGCAAATAAAACAGAATAATTAACAGTACAGAGTAGTAACATGAGTGTGTACAAAATTGCCCATTAAGATTCCACACACAGTCCTGATTACTGGCATGGGAGAGATTCTTATGACTTGGAAAGTTCAACAAGAGAGTTCTTCAGTAACAGAAATTGTATAAAATAGACAGTATTAAAATGTTTCTTAAATTATTGACAGTATCTATAATGACAAAAGGCTTTGGAATTTTAAGGTTAACTTTTCTATTTTTTGATTAATAAACCCCCAAATATGCTTACTTATACAGCTATTTATCTCTCTGTCAATCAAAATACATGGTTTATGGTGCTGGTTTCATGCCGTTATTATTTTTCACAACTCAGGTATTTGGATACTCAATTGTATAAAAGAGAACTTTCAAACAGTTAAATCCCCAAAAGAAAACAGGATATGAGCCAAAAATTTTAAGTGAGATGAACCAAAGCCTGGAATACATCTGTGTTTACACATGGTCTGTTAGTCTGCAAATATATGTGGGCAACTGTGCACACCTAATTCCACAAATCTGAGTTTATAAATTCATTTCCTTCGCTCCCGGTTGACACTGTCAATGTATTCTTTAGTCTTTTTGCTGAAACAGGATCAAATGTGCCAACCACAAGAGTGACTTTTGAGGCTGAAAACACTTTCCATGAGAACAGGACTGATAAAACTGACTGACTTTGCATACAGGAGAAAAACAGATGATGCCACTGGTTATTTCCTATTGATATGTTCCACGTTTAAAAGAACAGTCCTGAGCCCACTTGCCTGTCCCTTGAGCCATCTGGTCTCCCCATTATTAATTGTTCCAACCGACCTTCCCAAGAGAAGAAAAATATTGTTGTATCTTCTTTTATCTTGTCTTATAATAGGAATCATGTTTCATAGTGTTGAAATAAATTACTTGCACGGTGATCAAACATCTTAGCTTCGTTTCAGCATTTAATCACCCGTGAAAGCCTTTTATTGCTTTGTATACTCCAAAGTCATGAACATTATTTCCTATCTATTCTATGGAAAGCGTCTTTCATTTTATTTTTCAATTACATCTTAAATTCTATCATTCTTCTAACAGACACTTTGGTGTAATCCTACTGTATGAAAGACCTTTGTTTCTCTAATATTTATTTCCTTTTAAAATGTTCCACTTATTAGATGGGAAAAGAAAAAGCCAACCTAAAATGGCTAAAGTAATACTAATTTCATTGAGACTACTTTATTTCCACTCAATATAAACGTTACAAAGCCTTAGAAAAGAATAATAAATAAAATCAATACATCACCAGACTATGGTTGTTCTAAAATCCATTATGTTTTCTAGGCTGCTTGTCAAAGCATTATTGCTATTTTAAAACAGTAGTCCTGCATCAATTCTACCTGAAAATCTCCCCAAATTTATGGACGTGACAATCACTTACTTTCACAAAAGTCAGTATGGGTTGTGCAAGATATTTAGATTTTTATTTTGTGAGCTAGCTCAAAGTCAAACCACTCTCTTAAACACCTAAGGCGAGTCCACATCTTTACTAACTAGAGAAAAAACCCCACACTTCAAGATTCTTAATAGCAAAACACACACACACACAAATCAATTGCTAGTCTATAAATCCAGATTAAGAGAGGGGTAATGGAGAGAGAACATTTCTTGGAACGTTTGCGTGTCATAATCAGGGAGTTTTCTATCACATCCTACAAGTATCAGCTGAGCTGAAATCAGTGTAACAACTTCCAGTGAAGGAGAACTATCAAAGTCTGATCTAACATAAGTGACAAGGCCCTGAAGAACTTAAACCCAACTTTTAAGTTCACCCTGTTTTGGGCAGGAAGCTGGTCTGGGAACCTCTAGAGGAACCAGTCCTTTTCTGTAACTCTGTTCATCCGTACACCCCAGAAGTTGTTACCAAGAAGTACTTAAGAACGTGTTAATTTAAACCATTCACAATAAACTTATCAAAAGTCCTAATTTTCAAATAAGTCAAGTTTTGAAACAGTCTTCCAATAAAAGTACTGGTGGCAAAGCAAACCAAGCAGTTTTAAGATGCAGTTTAAAAACTTGCTGCTTCTACAGCTACCTGCAGTACTTCAGGGCTGGTAGATGTGAAACAATAGTTCCCTTACACTGTAATCTTCAGTGTTCCCATGTTTCATTGAAAGCCTTTTCAATAAACAATCATTACATATTCTTTTATATAGAATATAAAAAAATTCTGATATATGAAGAAGAAATATTCACCCTTTTACATCCTCATCCATTTTAAATTAGAGTTGAACAGAAAGATCAAAAAGTTCACCAAACAGCAAGGTCTGATTGTGAAAACACGAATTAACATATTTCACATGTTACATCAAATTCATTTTTATTGAAATATGATGGCAGTGAATTTGGATGCCGAATTCCAAAGTGAAACAAATGTTATTTCTGTTACAGTAGCTTTTTTCTACCCCCTGAGAATTTTTCCATTCTCATCAGTTTCATAGATTATGAGTTTTTAGATAGTAGTAAAGCTTCTTATACATAAATATGAGAAAACAGTAGAAAAACGAAGAATAAATAAACAGCATCTGTTTGGAGTGATTATTTAGCTGATAGATTTTGGTTTTGAGCAAACAAGGAAAAATGCATCCTCTAAAATGAGGGATGTTTAAGAATCTTAGTTATTTACTTGTCCAACCTAAGGTTGGGGATATTTTTCATTGAACATTACCAGCAGAGCATACAAACAGATTATATTGATTTCAATTAGGAAATCATGTGAATAGATCCGTCACCTTTGATAGCCTTCCACTGGAACTTTGATTGTTGCATTATGAGCTGAAACTGCACATATAATTAGAGAGGAAACTCATGTAAAAAACCCACACTTATTCTAAAAACAGCTGCATTTGTTTGTAATGGTGATAAGTATCAGCAGTACCATTACCAGTATCAGTTATTTTATCAGTATTATCATGAAATAATTGCTTTAAAGTGAGGAGGGTTTTGTTTTGTGTTTTGTTGTTGTTGTTTTGGGTTTTTTACAATATGTTTAAAAGCAAACATTTCTAGGTAGAAAGATAATTAAGAATTCCCTCACGGTCACAGGGTCTGTAGAATTCCACACAAAATCTGCTAAAGCTTTCATTCCACATCAGAATACAACAGCAACACCCAGGCTGATCCGTTCTGGACAGCCTAAAAGGACAAGACCATAAACTATATTCTTCAGACTCTACAACGCAACATTCAGTTCAAGGGCCAGTGCCATAATTCCCCTGGTCCAGCTCCAGCAAGAAATGAAGCTACACTGCATTTAAAAATGTCTTTTTTGGGCTGTGTCTAAGCTTTGGATAACGTTGCAGCAGCAGCAGACACGCAAAATATGTTGACTCCCTTGTCAACATATGTTGAGAGTTATATCACTGTCCCAGTAATCCAGATATGCCAGAGTTCCCAAGATACAGAAGTCTGGAGGACCTTCCGTGTTAGATTCACAATGAAAGTCTTGAATCTTAAACATTTGAAAACAAGGTGACAGAGCTTTCATCTAGAAATTCCAAAGGGAAACATTTTATTAGAATGTTAACTAAAAAACTATTCAAATGGCTTCAGCTCAATTTGTAGGAGGATGACTCAGAGAAGGATATTTGAAACTAAGTTGTATCAGGAAAAAACTTGAGATACTCAAGGGTTTTTTCTGAAATGGACTTCTTTTGCAAAAACTGTACACAGTAACAGCTTGGGAAAACTACCTTAGAAAGGAGAGGTCCTTTACCTTTTTATCTCTGGTACATGAATTCACCGGTGGCCAGAGAACACAAGGAGAACCAAAGACCAGTCCAACACATCTCTGGGAGCACAGGCTACTGCAGAGCATCCTGAACAACCTGACCCTTTCTCTGTTTAACCCCTTGTCACTGGAGATCACCACTGGAGATGAGCAACCCGGCCTAGTGGGAAGTGTCCCTGCCTACAGATGGGGGGTTCAAACAAGATGAGCTTTAAAGGTCCCTTCCCACCTTCCAAACTCCTCGGTGATTCTACAGCCATGTTCAGTCATTTGTGTTCAGTATCATAGCTGACATTTTTATTTCCAGATTAGTCTGGGTTTAAAGACCTTTACATGACCTTCTAGCACTTCTTTCAGGAATTTCCTTTATGAAACTCCTGCTTTGGCAAACTTTCTCCCTCTCCCCAGTCATCACAGATGTTCTTTAACATAGGGAAACACATTTCAGTACTCACTGAGTCAATAACCAGAAGAACCAGAGTATCTCATTTGCTTCTACTGTTTCTCCTGCACTGTTCATGTTATTGCAACATGCACGGTCCTGTTTACCTTATATCTAGATTTGCAAAACAGGAAAGCTACAAATGAGAATCACACTTGAGGAAAATCAACTAAACCACTGCTATTTTTATTCTCTAGATCTATTCTCTGCTTGTCCTCACAAGCTTTAGCTTCTATATCCGCATATAACAATGTCTCCTTTTGTCTCTTGCTTGACCACAGACTTTCATCCCTGAGGCTCCCCTCCTTTTTTTTTTTTTCCAGATTGTGTCAGTCCTGCCTGCACACAGCCTGCTCTCGCTGGGTCAGGCACAGCAGAGCCAAGGCAGGCTCAGCACTAAGCCCCCTTTTGTCCAGCTGCCTTCCCAACACAAAGGGAACTCCACAGTCAGGTTTGATTACACCAAATGCCCACTGGTGCAGGTTCCTCCACTAATCTCCACCCAGACAAAATGAAGGGGTTTAATCCTTGAAATCCTCTTAATGACCTTCCAAAGACATGGCCATCAGTAGTCTTCCTACAGACCCTCAGGCAGAACGCTCCAGGTTTAAAATCTTTCCAGATAGCTTTTCATAATGTTGACTGACACCACACAAATACATAAAGCACACACTGCAAACACTGTAATATAGTAACTGGCAGTACTAAGAAGAGAAATAATAGGCTAACATTAAAGCCAGAGCAAGTTAACTCAGTTTGAGTAAATAAATTGTATAAAAGTCCAATTTTTGTGAAATGAGTCCTACTGAGCATAATTCTTCCCATTAGTCACACAATAATTATGCAGCTTCACACAGCAAACAAAACTCAGCCTTTTCTTCTGTCTCAGTCACTGAGGACTCAGGAGGATATGGACATTATTGAGTAAAAGCATTAATCTCTGAAAAAGCATGTTTGTAATGCTCATTTTGTCCCATGAAAGAAATATGAAACCAGAAATTACCAATAATTTCACTGTGGAAGCACAGGAAAGTATTTGTGAGGAACACCACACACAGTGCTCTGAAGGCTCACAGCACAGAACTGAGTGAAGATTTGAAATTAAGGGTCTTTATCTTAACATGTAAAACAATTAAAAAATATAATTAACTGGTCAAGACATCAGCAAAATAGGATGTTGCTGTGGAACATACACATCTGTGAGGTTTTCACTCCTGTCAGCACAGTACACAGTCATCAAAGCTTCCACTGCTGTCAAAGTATGTCAGTTTGTATAAACTATTCTCACAATTCTTCACACTCAACAAAAACCACATAGTTTCAAATCTCACAACAGTTTTAGTTTCAGTCTCTAATTGCAGTGGCTCTGGCACACCCATTTTTTCAACGGTAGAAAACAAAACTTCTCTCTTCTCCATTGGTCAATATCTTATGATTGGTTCAGATCATTATATTCAAGTTAACTAATATTCTGTGTTGTATTAAAAAGACTTAATTCTATTTAGTGGAATCCAATATTTAGCTACTTATTTGAAGCTATCATTTTAATGATTTCTAAAAGTTTAAATATCCCCAACTCATTAAATTACTTACTGCAGTCAGAGCAAATCAAGGTTTCAGTTTGGGGTTTTTTTTTTAGTTCTGAAAAAAAGTCCAAATGTACATGCCACTTCACATTTTAAATAATACAAGAAGGGATATTAGAAATAAAAAGGAAAATAATTATAGAGATTACATTTCAGTCCCTAGGTAATCCTGTTACATAAGAAATTTACTTTAATTGAGTTATACCTCCTCAGGATTTGAGATGGAATAATACTCATTTCTTCAAATAACAGTTCCCATTTCTTTAAATGCTGAAATAAATTCATTGCAAATAATGTATTGAGGGGTTTTTTTCCACCAAATAAAGTGAAATTGGTTAAGTTAATCTGTTCTATAATGTGACAGGCTTCTGCTCTGGGAATGTCTTAAACAAGATGGTTTCTTAACCTTAAATCTAATTAATCTTACATCTAATTCCTCAAAGCAGAGTGACTGCTAGAGAAAGTTCATGGCAAGGGTGTTGCCACTAACCCAGTTTTCAATTAGATGGAGAAGAAACTGAGGCAGATTTTTAATCCTTTAATATAATGGGATGTAAGAAATGTCATTTGACCAAAAAGTTGATTTCTGATCCGGAAATGGATTTTTAGCTTGCATTTATTATATGTGATTTTTGCAATTTTTTCCAGGTAGGGGGGTTATTTGGTTTTGTTGGTTTGGGGGTTTTTGTTTGGTTTTTTTTCCCTGAGGCACTTAGGAGTGCACACTGTTTATTTGCAGTTTGAGGGATAAGTGATGTTTAAAAAGTCCCCTCATTTTTCTTTGCATGTGAAAATTATCTATATAGCTATAAAAATGACAAAATGCTCTGGAAGAAATACTTCCAAGTCTTTAGTATTTAACTGTGGGCAAGGCTATAAAACAAAGAGAAATCTTAAATATGGAAAATACTGAAACCTTCTGATTGAAGTATAAACATTTTCAGATATCTTTAAAAAGTTGTCAGGCAAGTTAAGTCTAAACTATCCAATACAAACTCTGTATTAGGGAACTTAAAACATTTTAAACCTCAAATAAAATCAGTAACAACAAACATAATTCCTGCTGTGATCAGTAGGCTACAGCAGAGGAAATACAACCCTGGCTTAACCCAACATGATTTGTGCTGATACCAAATAAAGGTGAGGCTTTTTGTTCATACAGACTTAGTTCATGACATGTTAGTTTAGGGACTGGTTATGATAAGGAAATATGACAATGGAATGAAAGTATTTCTCCCTATTCAACTATTGACTTCCTTTATTAAGATCAAGCTTTGCTGGAGGTGAGGTGAAGCAAACATCCAATTTGTAAAACTCATCTTGTTTAGCAGCAGCTAATAATAGCACCTAAAAGTAGGTGGCAACGTGTCACATATCTGTCACTTTAGAATTTGTAATATTTATTGTCTGATACTTCTGAGCAAACTAGTGAACAACAACAAAAATGAAGAGCTAAATGCAGACTGCTCTTTCCAAAGCAGATGCAATACTCAGTTATATGCATGTTACTTATTTTGTATGAAATAGCTCCACTTTTGGATTCTGAATTTAACAATGTTGCTCTAAGATAAACATAAGTGTTGGAAATGTTGAAAAATCTACCTTAATAGTATTTGTTGATGAATCAACAGGTCATCTCATCAGGGAAGAACTATTTTCATACAAAATGATCAGATTCTCAATCCTGCTACAGTGACTGAATTGCCACTCCTGTAGACAACATATGTGTGTGTGCTGTGTGAATGTATCAACAGAAGGGCATCGGAAACCTGAGCTGTCCCCCACAATTCCCAGTCCATAATCGAGAGTGGAGAAGCCACTTCACTCAGTATATCACCTCAGCTTTTCAGTAGAGCTCTAAAGCTCAATAAAGTTCTGCAGTGCCTATTTCTGCCCAACCTCCACTTCCTTCTTTCATAATTAGAAAGGAAGGAGATGTAAGAGGCTCCCTTTCAGTCCTCTCACTCCTCCAAGCAACAGTCAGGAAAAAGAAAACACCTTTTTTTGCCCTTGTTCCCCAAGAGCTGACCAGTGGACAGCATTAGTCTTGCCATTGTTATCTTTTGTTAGAAACAGGTAAACTTTGGCATCATTGATGTACCCAAAGAGTTGCCAGTTACAAGTGAAATCAAAGCCACATTAGACTTCCAAGGCCCTCAAATGCCAACATTGATAGGACACAGCTGAGTTTCAAGTCTCAACTCTACCAGCACAAAAAGGTCCACATAATTTATGAAAAACAAGTCTGCTTCATTGCTTCCAAACAACGAACATATCTGTCTTTGTTTTAATATGCTAAAAGTGGATGTAAAAAAATGGCTATTTTTATTCTTCTCATTCCTTTCCGGAAGATACTTATAACAATGATACTTAAAACTTCCTTAAAAAAAAAAATCAAGAAACAAAAAACTAATCCCTAAGCTTACTTTACACATAAATTCACATCTTGAATTCTGGATTAGAAATGCCTCTGAAAGATAATTTGATACTTTGATTATGCCACAAAAAGAAGTTTTGGCTTTAAACAAGCTAACTGTGCTTGAATTCACCTCGAAAAGCTATCAAAAAGGTCTGAGCCTGCAAAAACTCCCTAAGAGAATCTTCAAAAAGCTAAAGTTACATGCAGGAACACAAAATTACCTCCAGTGTAATTATTCACCATCTAAGGGATAAGCCACGTGTCAATGAAGAGGGAGAGGTAAAGGTTCAGTCACAGGTGACTGCATAGTTACAGACAGCAAAGATCACAACATTTCAGGGAGACAGGAAAGCTCAGTGAGAACTGTCACACAACAGTGTACAGCTGCCTCTCTACAATTCAGATTAGACCAAATGGCCTCAAAATTGCTCATAAAGTCAGGACACCAGAATGAACATTTAGTTCAAGTGGTGCAAAGTTAAGGGACTGAAAAAGCTCCAAACTCCTGCCAGGCTGACATTTTTATTTGTGACCACTGAGTAAAAAATCATTCTCTAGAACAGCAACAAAGAGCTGTTTAATATGAATTATACATCTAATGACACAAGTTTACCTCAGGATCAGTTGCCTAACTTCCAGCAACAGCAGTTTTTCAAGTTGTTGTGATTTCTATTGAACATGTCACATGCATGTGCCTCGTGACACAAGACAACTATTTTTAAGAGTGCTCTCCATGGTTCAGTAATGGCCTTGGTATCATAAATGGAAATACAGGCCTGTGTCCTACCCAGAAAGGATCTCAGGTAGTAACAACAGCATAGGGATCACAAGACTCCTGTGGACAAGGTATGCCAGGCAGCCAGAAAAGTTAACCAGGAAAAATCATCAGTAACACATTAAACCATTCATTCATTAGCAAATACTCTTATAAATATTACTTCAGTGTTATGTGTGCTGTGTCCATTTGACCAGGATGGGAGGCCTGGCTGTACCCACCCTGAGGAGCAGCAGCATGTGCTGGGTTAGGTGACACTCAGGGAAAGCCATGTAATAGCAATGGAGGGAACAGAGTGTCCTGGAACTGTCCTGGCCATGTCACACCTCTAATGGACTGCACTAGAATTGGGTCTGCAAATGGCATAAGTACTTTAAGGCAATGATCTCAGTAACCATATCTTGGCAGAACAACAGGTCTGTCACACCTCAAATATGTTGTTCCATTCAATCTGAATTTCAATGAGATTTGGAGAATGATCGTGGAGGAAAATAATCAGATTAATTGAAATGAAAATCTGGCCATCTCATATAGAAATATTTGACCTAATAAGAACTTACACTAATGCAAAGCACTGAAAAGAGGCCCAGTGTGGACTCCTGTGTTCCTCCTCTGCAAGATAATGGTTACCAGAAATTTTATTTCAGTATATGTAGCAAGTAACCATGTTATGCAAAATCATGACAGATAAAAGAGATTACCTTAGTCCAGTTGAAATAAATCTGAAGTCACAGAATGGGCAGAGAAAAATAATTAGCCAAGAGGAAAAAAGTAAGTATCCTTTGCATTACTATGGGTAGGCAAATATTTGATAATTCCTCATTCTTTGCCACATATCAGGAAAAGCTGATGATGTACTGTAATAAAACTGGCAGACAATGTTCTTGGATGGTTTCAGTCAAACACAGGAAAAGCAAAAGCAGCTCATATTCACCTGATAAATAACTCATCTGTTAATTCTTGGGCAGGCTGCTCATGAAGGGCCTCTGAGCTGCCGCAAATCCGGTCAACTCCGGGACCATTTGCTTTGGGTCCCACTGCAAGTGGAAGGACACAGGCTGGAGACAAACCCAGTTCAAAAGTAGGTCTAAGTGCTTTCTCCCTTACCAGACTGCAAGAAATGACTGAAAAACTGCAAAAATCATTAGCCTGAGGCAATACAACGTGTCAATAAGGCTGCCAAATACCATCAGCGCAGCTGCACTCCAAATCCTCAGTTTAATCATTCCACAGTCTTATGTCAAACATGTCTTGCCACCTATTATTCAAAATAAAAACACAAAACAAAGAAAACCCTCCAGTGTTTTTTATAGCTTTTCTTAATCTTAATAAGCCTCGTTGTATCAGCCACATGGTAAGAAGCTGAAATGACATCGTGGGACTTAAGACATGTTTTTTCTCTCAGACAGAAAAGTTTGAAAACAATTTTAAGTTTGCTGTTCTTGCCAATGTAGGCATTATTGACAGTTGTAATTCTACTACTATTCTTTCTCTTCCAGCAATAAGCAAATACAAAGTCTTAAAATAAAACAATCATGCAAAAGAGAGCAAAAATAGAAAATACAAGGGAGCAAAATATTTGCTTTAAAAAAATCTTATGTAGATCTGTGGATTGCAAACAGAGTTTTGGACATAGATGGCTGACAACAGTTTGACAGAATTGCACTTATTCCAGAAAAAACTGTCTGCTGTGTTTAAAGGAACTAATTCTCTTCAATTAGAGAAACAAACTTATGATATCAAGTGCTTATTAAATTGCTAAATTGTCTTATTCACACAGGGAATGCACTGCATAGAAATTAGAGAAAATATATACAGACTGCAGAGGATGGAGAGGCTTTGGGAGAATGGAAAGATTTTGGTAGACTGCACTGGAGAGAACGAATATGTACATTGCAAAAGAGCAAACAAATTTTAGAATAAAAGATTCTTCCTTTTTCTTTTTAATATTTTGCAACCTGCATATCCTGAAAGTCACAAAGGTCAACAAATGGTCCTTGTCCTGCCCCTCTGTGCTGAAGAAAGATTGCTCTCCCACTGTTCAAATTTCCTTTCTTTCACAAGGCATACTCCAAAACACATTCTGCTGCATGATCATCATTATTAATTACATTAAAATACCATTTTCAATTAAAGAATAAAGTACACAACATAATGCAGCATCTCCGAGTTATTTATTCCATTTATTCATTTTCTTCCTAATTTACAGCTTGGTCTTCTCTAATACAAATAGAAGTCATTAGTGCAAATTAATGATGTTCTTATTAAAAGTTTAATAAGAGAAGTGTTCTAAGAGTGTGACTTTTAGTCATTCATCTCTTGTGTTCATCTTGCATAGTTGGATGATATCGTTTTAGAACCCAAAACAGATAGGATGCAATAGTCTTTCCTCTCCTTTTTAGGTGCTAATAATGTCATTAATTAAAATGAATAAAGAACTCGAGGTCCTGCATGATGAAGAACCTGTCCAAAAATAATTTCTTTACTTAACCTTTAATTATTTATGGCTGTTATATTTTAAAATAAAATTAAAATTACTCTTTATTACTAAAGTGATTATAAAACACTGTAAGTCTATTAACAAAGGAAGCAGCAGGGCTGTCCAGCTCTCAGGAATCAGTGCAAATTTCACCAGCAGGGAAATTTGTGTCATTCCTTGAGATGACCTTGAGCACCTCTTATGAAGAGAATTAACAGAGGAGAAGAGGAATATGAAACAAGCACAGGGAACAGCATGAAAGAAAGTGGGCAGCTCTGTGGAAACAGATAAAGGAAGCTGTTAAAAAAAAAAAAAAAAGATCTGCAGGAATTTATAGAGTAAGCAGGAATATGCAATAAAAAGCACCTTATCATTGTGATACAATGAAAGATACACATTATTTATCTCACGTGATGCTTTAAACATTCTCAAACTCTGACCCCTTTCGAAGGAAATATGGCAGCTTTAGTAATAATCTGTAAAATGTAGGACTCTCAGAACTAAGACACAGACTACTAGAAGAAAAAACCAAAGCATGAAATAACAGCTCTTGCATAATAGTGTTCAAAAATCATTATAGGTATCTATGCTATCATGTAAACCCATTTGCTTAGTGGAAAAGTCCCAATGGTAGACACTTAAAAGTCTATGATATGAAATTTCCAGGGACTCTTTCACCAAAATTCTCCTTTCTTGTGCATGATACTGCCCACTGCCTGGACACCCTCTCTCCCTACTCTTGGGCCACCTAAATTTAGCAAGTACCAGTGTTTTTCCTCCTCGGTCTGACCACTCTTCCCCCCACTCCTCACAGGCACACCCCCATCCCTTCCTGCAACACCAGCCAGAAGCTGCAACCAAATGAGGGGTGCCAGGATCCTACAAAATTCAATAACAGCTTTCGGTGCTTAGTTGCTTATAAAAGGTGATTTTGAGAAAATCCCATCTACTTTCTACGTCCAGGCAGGCAGAAACAGCTACATATTTTGGCACTTGTGCACTCCTCAATTCTTCTCTTCCCTCTCCTCATTTGTGACTGCTAATTCTACGTGTACATTCAGTCTGCTGTTCAAAAAATAACTGAAATCTAAATATCCTTTTCTACCCTCACAATATCTTTATGGATTTCTGTTACTGTTTTCGGTATAAAATATAAATGCTTTGGAACAGAAAACAAGCATATCTCATTTTACTTTGCAGAAATGAGTGCAA
The DNA here is from genome assembly GCF_009829145.1 of Chiroxiphia lanceolata. Classification (NCBI taxonomy): domain Eukaryota; kingdom Metazoa; phylum Chordata; class Aves; order Passeriformes; family Pipridae; genus Chiroxiphia; species Chiroxiphia lanceolata. Next base: position 7,551,520 of record NC_045645.1, read on the forward strand.
GAAGTAAAAATTAAGAGTTGAATCCTTCTCTGTTGACTATATATTTGTCCCTAGTTTATTACCCATGACACATAATACAGATCTCTTTTTTTAAATGTTCTTTCTTACAGTAATAAAAATTAAATCAAAACAATTACAGAAATATGTTCCAACAGTCCTAAGACAGTGTTTGAAGAAATCTCTTTCTGTTTTTTGTCACTCATCTATTAATACATGCATATTAATCTTATGCACAAGGTTACAATCAGTATTGGCCAGAAAGCAATAGGAATTCAGCCCATGCTCTAAAAACTCCTGTCATGTGCTAGAGTTGTACTTACAAATATTGTACCAGGTATTTGAAATATGTGCATGATAATGCTAGTTGTGAAACACTTATTTAACTTCAATAATGCCTTACTTGCAACATAAATTACTACTTCAGAACTGCCATGTTAGCCTACTTAACTTTAGGGTGTCAGCATTTATAAAATACGGATGCTGAGCCTGTACATTCAAACAAAACAGGAAATTAATATGTATGCTGCAACCACTTGCACTTAGAGACACATATCCTGGAGTAATAGCTATATTATATTTCCAATTTAAAAGAAAAAAAAAATTGATCAGATTTCAAGTATCCTGAAGAAGCCTTTCATTGTTTCCTTGTTTTTAGCATGAATCAATAAAATAAGCATTAAAGTCTCTGACTGAGGAAAATAAAATGAACACATACCATTTAGAGACATGAAATTTAATACTGAAGAGAGTGACAGGAACAAATATGCAGCTATATGAGGCAAGTATCTTAAAAATAAACTACATCAAAATGGCTCTTCCTCATCTCAGACAGTTGATGGTTTATTATTAAATAAATTATTATTTAACGAAGCTCAAGGTTCTTTAAATTCTGTAACTTGGATATTTCTCTCCTAATACTCGTCAATTCATATTCCAATTTCCATATCAGAGCGTGGCCTCCAAGGGTATGAAATCTCCTGTTTTGAGCAAGTTCTATGTATAATCCATGAAAAAACTTTTATTCCTCTACTCAGGCAAAAATAACCCCAGCACAGAAGACCAGAGCAAGCCTCAGTAAAACACAGCTCCTAAATAGGTGGGTTATGATGTACCAGTACTACAGGCATCTTGTAATTGTTCAGAGAGATTCAAATAGACATTCAATCCCATTGCAATTCTGAAAGTATCCATAAGAATAAATAATTTCCTTCTATTAACAGAAGCACTCTTTGTACAGCACAGTTCTCACACAGACAAATATCCCACAGAAGTTACACAATTAAATTAAACTAGTTTTACTTGATGATTTTGAAGTAAATTTTGAAGATCTGAAGAAATAATTTTTTTTAGAGTACAGCCAAAAACTTCATCCAGTGAGACATTTGTCTAAAGATCTAAGAAATTATCTAGACCTCACTGGCAACTGCAATTTCTCAAGTTATTATCACCTGCATATTTTATTCCAAATTCCCTCCTCCTTTCAGACCTGTAGTCTTACCAAATATCTTAACTCACATGACTGCTGATAATAAAAACCTCACTGGACCCAGTAGTCCATTACTGAGTATTTCAAGCCTTTCATACACTCTTTTTGTCAGTGTAACTTGGCTCCTTTGTAACCCCAACACAGCAGGACTGACCCTGCCCTTTGTCCACTCTGTCTCTGGCTGTGGGCATTATGGTATCTTTGGGCAGTTACAGAACATATTTCTACAGGTTTGCTTCCAGGAATAATCCCTCTGGGAACTTCATGAGCAAATGGTTGCACCTGATCTTATTCTAGCATTGCCCTCTGCTTACTTGTCTCACCACTCCAAGAACCCACTATCACAACAAGTTGTAGCAACACATTCTCCAGGATCTCTCTTTGCTCTGTGAAACACACTGGTGGATAAAAAGAATGGGCAGCATCCAGGAAAATCTATGTCATTCACAATTTAACAGATGTCTGATATATCCCTGTTTAAAATATTAGTACTTATCTATGGATCTCTCTTAAAATTTAGCTTACAGAGACCTCAGTTTGAGAGTTCCATAGATCCTGGTGTGGTAACTTCTGTAACCTACTTCAATAACTTTTTTTTTTTTTAAACAGTTTTTCTGTTACTATCTAATCTCTTTATACTGCAAATATTTTTTAGTCCTGCAGACCATCTGACAAATTTTCTGCTTCTGTTTGAAGAGATTCTACTGGGGATTTTTAACATTTTTAGCAATTTGCACCCATATACCCTTTTGGCCTACTATATTATCACACTTATCAAACTTGCCAGAGCTATACATATATTAATTTCTTTTGTGTTGTCTAACTGCTAAGAATTTATCTTGCTAGCCAAATTTTGGGCTGCTGCCTTCCATCAAAAACATATGCATATATGGAGAATCATTGTATCATCTGTATTTCATAATGGTTATTCATAAAGGACACAAGATGGAATAAAAATGCCACTGACTACTCTTGGCAGCCCTCTTATGAGTTTTGCTGTACAGAGCATCAGAACTACTTTATTTACAGACTGTATGAAAAGTGCAAAATTCAGAGGAAAGTTTGCTTTCTGTGTTCTACCTATGATTATCTTAGATTTTCTGGCAGATAATCAGGCACAGCTCGGTGCTGGAACATGTCCCAACAATCCAAACATAGCACAAATGGTCACGCAGAACTTTAAGCCTGTGCTGCACTGAGTTTTCAGCCTAGAAGAGTTTCTGTATGAACCAGATGGAATAATTAAAATTCTAAAGCCCATTTTACTTTTTTTGAAATCAAATTTACAAATTTAATGCCACAGAAGTGTGGATCAGTTGTTAGGAATTGTCTTCCCTTCCTTTGTGGCACCAAACACCGAAATAAGTTCATATCCGAGCCATTTATTTGCTCAGGTGATTAAACTAGATTTAAATAACCTCAATTATAGTTCTTTATTTTTCTATCTTTTTCTGTGGGAGAATATCTTCTCTGATGTTGCCTCAGATTAAAATATGCTTGTTGGGGAAGGGAATTCTCCGTTTTAAATGACAGCTGTCATATTTTGTTATGGAAGTGCAATTCCATTTAATGGGCTTGATTGTGCAATTTGCTACACCCACCTCACATTGTGTGGGCTCACAGGAGCGTGGCTGAGTAGTGCTGCAGGATCAATGCCAAAATAAAGCAGAAACATGCAGAGTGGAAAAGGGGGGGGAAAAGAGCTGCGAGGGGAAGAAAGCACTCACACAATGTATCACAAAAACCAGGCTTGGCTACAAGGCCACTGCAACCCCAGCTTCAGAAGGTGACTCCTCAGGTGTGCTTAAAGATAGCTCAGCATTTCTTAAATAGGAAGAGGGGGTGAAACATGAGTCTGAGTGTTGAAAATCATCCCTTTTCTCAGTGCAGCTCTGACAATCAGCACTCTGCTTGGGCTCTTGTCGAGAGTACACTGAGTGTGCAGTACTGAACTCCAGTATTTAACTCATTAAGGATCTCTAAAACCATTTTAGGAAATGCACTGTTCAAAATAAAATTCTGTTTTACTGTAAATGTACTATAATACATGTTCAGCACCTAATATAGTATACATGTCTTTTCTTCTTTAAAAAAAAAATATATTTTCAGAGAGAAAGGACTAGTGTTTCAAGCTCTGAGAGTTTAATATACCAGGCAGTAATGAGAAATCAGTGATTATACCTGAAATAATTTAATAAGTTCAATCTTTTTTCCAGCGAGAATATATGAATTACCACCTACTGATATTCAAATTTTCTGCAGCAAAATCTATCAGTACAACTCTGCTGCTGTGACCTTTCCCCACACGTTTTTCTGCCCCCACCATGAGTCCCACATCTGACTGCAATGTGCCCAGTGCCATGGGCTAACAGACTGGACCAATACCCTCTCAAGGCAGGTACAAATACAAAACAAACGAGGAGTCACAAGAGGGAAAGTCAAGAGTTAGGGCTGGAATTCCTGCTCAGCTTCGTTTGCAGGTTGCCTCCCTAAACCAACCTTTGGGAGACACAGTGTTGCTGCAGCAATCCTTTTCCCAGTGTAATTGTGAACGTTTTAGAAAAACAAATATATTCAAGAGTGGTCAGTGGCAATTACAATTTCCATTTCAACAAGAAGAAAAAAAAAAAAAAAAAAAGAAAGCCAATTCAATTTCATTAGGGGACCATCTTCTCCTCTTTCTTGAAAACTCAAGGGCCTGACAATGAATTAAGATTTATAGAAAAATCCTTTCACTACTTAAATGGAATTATGATTTTGCCATTAACGCAGAGTCAAGATGTTCATTCTGTGTATGAAGATAACTTTATTGCAGGGATTGCATGGGTAAGTAATATTATAAACTGTAATTCTATAGCAATTTCCTAATGGTCTGCAAGGAGCAAAAGACATGATGAATTTAATGTCCAAAAAGAAGACTGATCACTGTCGGGACAGGAATAAATGATGCTAAGGCCAAAGCACAGCAGACTCAATGATAAAAGACTAGTGAAAATGTACTTTCCTGCACTTCCTTCACTCTGCAACAAATACTGAATTTATTTCCTTTCTTGCCCATTTCTCTTCAGCAAACAAAATTAACAATTGCCTCTTAAATCTCACAAATGCAGATTTAGAGATGGTAGAATACATGACAGGCATTTGTTATCTCAGATGGAGTTTCTGGAAACCACTCTGTCTTCCTGTATTAGAGAAAACCATAAGGAAATTCAGGGCTGAAATCAGCCCTGAATGTCACAGAAGATACTGCTGTAGAAAGACAGTACTACTCATGGTGTTCAAACAATATGAAGCCAGTTTGGGATTTTGTACAGTTTTGCTTAGGTCTGTCTAAATGATTGAGACCTTTTGTGCTTCAGAGTGTTCAACTGTAGTGACTTGGGATAAATATCCTTCCAAGCAGTTACTCTTAAAAACTTATGACCAGTAGACTTAAAGAGATGCTGGAGTGGTCTACCACTGGTTTCTGCTTTTCATAAATCTGGCAGCACTGGGGGAAAGTAAAATAAGTTCTTACAGTCTTAGAAGACCATGAAAATATTCACAAAGAGCAAGGCAGATGACCCTGGTTGACCCCATCAGTCCTGAGTAGGTTAGAGCAAAAAGCTGACAGGGGATTCGATTGATAAAGATTTAAAGGAGAGAACATAAAAAGTGCCAGTCCAAATGAATTTATGGAAAATGGGACTTGTAAAAAGTTACTTTAATCTAAAAGTGTGGTTGATCATGTTCATCTCACATGTAATATACTTTTTAAACTATTTCAACCCTACTTTAGACACTGGAAAGCCTGATATCTGGGCTGTGTACACAATTCTGGTGCTCCTATTTTAAAGTGGTTGTTGAAACTGAATTCCCAAAGTGATTTGAAGGTTGGAAGTACCTTACAGCATGAGTGTCGGAGCTCAGTGCTTTTAATTAAAAAAAAAAAATTCTAAACACAAGCATAGTCCAAGAAGTTACCACACTGTTAAAGTGTCATTTCACAGAGTATGAATTACAGTGCATTAGCTCTGTACATAAACAGCTTTAAATTATACTCTGGCCTTTATCCAAGGTAGCTTCTTCCACTACAGAACCAGCATAAGGTACCTGTTTCACTCCCAACTCTTTCAAGGAGTTAGTGCTATTTTATTATGAAATTGCACTCTGGCTTTTCACACACAGCTTTGCCAGGGCAGGCAAGGACAGAAAAGTGACTCAAATACAGTAGGTTACATCTTTCCAAAGGAAAATTAAATAATTTATTGAAAGGGACTGTTAGACAAGTAACCAGCCAGCCAGTTCCTAAGAACCTTTACTGTTCATTTTTTAATTTAAAAAGCAAAGGTTGGAAAGTATTGCCAAATTTCATAAATATTTCTTCCATTGATTGACATCTTTGAATCAAGATCAGATCCATCTTCAGGTGATATATTTTGCTTAAACACAGTCTATCATTAACAGATAAAATGCAAGACTGTCATGTGGGAAGGTAGGCCAGATTAATTAAGTTCTGTTATATTTCTCTGAAAAGCTTTAATTGTAACAACACTGTATAGCCAAGTTACTTATTGCATTTCAAAAATTTGAGATTAAAAGTACAAAGGTAGTCAGCTCAGTACCCCAGCCTCTGAAGGATACTGCAAAAGTCAGTTTGGAGATCTCAGGTCAGTTCTCAGTCAAAAGCTGGTTCAAAGTAAGCATTATGCTAATGTAATTTATTTATTTCATGATTAAGCATTACTGTTTCTATTTGCATATTCTTCAAATACCACAGAGAGGCATTACAGCAAATAAAAGTATTTAAGGGCAACAACAAGCACATGAAATTAGGAATAGAAAAAAAAAACTATAGAAAGAGAATTAAAATCAAGCACATTTTTACATTATGCATTATATGAATTAGTTAGTAATTATGAAAATGTTCTTCAGTTTCACAAGTGGTTTTGCCTGTATTATTTCATCCTTTGCTATGCAGTTTTGAGAAGCCATTTTTTTATATCTTCTCTATATTAGGCTGTCAGCAGTAATCAATGTTAATACACTCGATTACACGCAGCTATTTAAGAGATAATCAGTTTTAAACACTATGGTGTTGTTATACTCCTGGTGGCCTGTAGTATCAGGTCTTCACCCTCCAGTATATATTCCATACAAAGTTTAAAACAGTATGAGACATTCACTTACAAGTTGCAAACTTATTTTTCTAAGTCAAGTAAGTATTCTCCTCTCTCAGACAAGCTGATTTGCTTTAGTGTTTCAGGTGAGAATACAAGACTGAAAATTTACTGGTGCAAGCAGCAGTAAAGTTAATGATGTTTTCTCAAAAAACATTCATTTTCTCTGAAGACTCAGTTTTGTTACACAATAGATAAATTATCATTGCATACTGCTCACAAGGCAGATATACTGTATTTATTTAACTCAGATATGCTTCTTTAATAGTTTTCAACTAAATTCTGGAGTATTGTTAAAAGTTACACGCAGATCACTTCCCAATTAGAATTACTGTCCTATAACAGTGATAGTTATTATTTCATCATCTTTACTGCAGAATAAAAGAGAAAGTAATTTTCTAAAGGCATCTAATCTCATAAGCAAGTCATGCGTTTTTCAAAATGGGAGTTGGGCTTCTACACTGTTAAGCAATTTTGAAAGTCTTTCCATCGTTTTACTCACCTGTCCCAGCTTTGGAAAGATGATAAATAATTCCGAACATTTGGCTCCTTGGAGCACTGCAAACCACTGCATCCAAGTCTAAACACGACAGCAGGAGCACACAAGATCCCACTTCTATAAAAGTACAGCTACACATAACACTTTTCTCCAGCAGAAATTTCAAACCCACTGAAAGCACCTCAAAGGGGAGATTCTCACAGGTGTTCCCTATTTATATCAGCTTTTCGGTTGGAGAGTTGTGGAATGGCTGAATAGTCTCAGCTGCAACTGGAGAAAATAGGAACTATACATCAAATGAAGTATTGTAGAGTGGTGAGTACTCAAAGAAATCGAGTCTCAGATGTTTCAAACTGGGCATATACAATATGCCTGACATTTGTCTGTGCTTGAGAGCAGAAACAGTCTCTCCTCAACAAACATGCATTAAGGTGGCAATTTATTTCACATTGTAAGACACTCCAATCTTACCACAATGAGTGCTATAGAAAAGCCCATGAGGAAGTTAATTATTCTGCCTTCAGCACAGCATTTAAATAGCGTATAGTAAACAGCCTGGGACCACACACTGATCACGATAAAACAAAATACTGGATCACTACTCATTAAATTCTTATCTCTTACGTGAAAGTAATGTGAGATTACATATTTAAAGATTGTACAACAATGCATGCTCACGAGGCAGGCTGCACGGGCAGCCCACAGCACAGCAACCACTGCAGCTCCACAGCAGCCCATAACCCACCTCACACTTTTCACAGGTGCAGTCTCTATCCAGTATTTGTCCAACCTCCTTTTTGCATATCTTTTCCTTTTATCAATTATGAGCTTTTAATCATAATCCTAAAGTGACTCACCATTAACAAGACAGAATATTCTCTTATCTCTGCAAGAGTTCCCACCATCATCAAGCCCTCACAGTCTCAAAAATGTCACTATAAAAACTGTACAGAAAAATCAGAACACTCCACACTTATAATCCTCTACCTTCTCCCCCCTCTATTTGCATCACCTGGTTGTAAATCCCTACTCTATCAGTCTTGTTAAGACTTCCAACAACAGTTTAACCTTTTCTTCCCTGGTGGGACAAAGCAGTGTCTCATGACACAGTTAAATTAAAACTGCTGGCAGCCTAACCTATACATGTGAGATACTGCAACTTTAGCACTCTTTTTTTAGTGGGTATGGGGGGTTCAAAAATATAAAAAAGATGGCAGCATTTTGAAATGTGATGTATTTCACAGCATCTCAGCACAACAGGAAGTTTCCTCCTTTGCACTCCCACTATGTTTCAAAGAAATAACTTTGCTTTACATTTCTTCTCCAGTTTTACAATGTGAAGAGTAACTCTTGACTATCATAAGACATCTTCTGCTGACTTTCAGAGTATACTCACACAGTAAAAAAGGGTGGCAAATTACAGCATTGCAGAGTTCCATATTTATTGTCTTTCAGCAATGTTCATATCTAATCGTTTAAATTTCTATTAAAGTGATAATTAGTCTCACTGCTAGCCATGTAAACAAAGCCCTGTGTCTGAATGACAAGCTGGGCTCTTCCTGGCTGCATCTGAAAGAGTAAAAACAATTTGCAGATGAACTTTCTAATCACTTTTCCCAACGATGCACCTGCAGAAATACATACAGGCTCACCTTGGTTATTGGTGGAGTCTCTGTACTGCCTGGCCTGTGTCTGAATTTAAAGCCAGACTCAGATGGTAACATGACCACACAGGTACAGCCTAAAATGAGAGGAAAGCTTCTCTCTTGCCTCTATGTCTTGTGAATTACCCAGCCAACTTCTGACAGAAATGCAACCTTGTTCTCTCCTTCAGTGCCCAAGTTAAGTACAGAGGGAAACTATTGCACTTCACTGTGTAACAACCAGGAGCAGTTGGTAACTTATTAAGAGCAAACACTACAGCACCCTGCACGGCCTGCTAAAGTTACACACAACAAACACATGGACACAAACACATCCCCAGTTCATGCTATTTATATACTAAAACATTGGCTCTTTACTGTTGAAAAGCTTTCGAGAGTAGAAACATTAACTTACTGGGCCTCAGTAAAAGAAAATGGCAGAAAAGTTTTTTGGCAGTTCAGTGATGGCATCTTCACACCCAGCTGAGACATCCTTGTTCCCAACCTTCAGACTGAGATGCCAAGTAATTGATTTAATTAATCCTAGTACTTTCGTAATTTAAATAAGGCAATATGACCTACTGGTTCAAGCACAAGACCCAGAACTCAGTTGATTCTAATATGACTATGCAGTGAAATTTTTCTGCAAGATCTTCATCAGTTCATGTACTTCAACTGAACTAAAAGTTGTTATGAACTAAAAGAATTAAAGACTTGTCTGTTATGCAATTTCATCACTTCTACTGCACAGAGGGTAAACAAAAGCAGCATTTGCATCCGGCTGTTTTACTTTCTGTAGTTATTGGTTTTATGCTATTACACAGAATTTTTGCAGATTTAAGATTAGCTTTGCAAAGACTTGCTGACTTCCTTCTTTCAATGAGTCAAGGATCAAAATGTCTCTGAGACCTGCACCAAAATATCTGTAAAAAAGTAAAAAAAAAAAAATTGAACTGTGAGATGCATTAAAAATCATTAATGTCTTCTAGAATCCTATTTTTCATCATATTTCTTAAACTAGCAAAACAAGCAAGTTAGATGACTGCAATCAAAACAAGCAAAGCAAATATCCTGCCTTCCATTTCTGTGTTGTGAAATTGGCATCAGAAAAAACACACAGATGCCAAGGAAAAAAATCAAGATATCCCTCCTCTTAGGAGAACTGTTCAAATCCAACCTTTCAGGTCCACAGTTACAGGAAAAGGGAAGATGAAATGCACTGCAGGAAAAGGGAAGATGAAATCAGACACTCCCACCATCCACTGGCTTCCCTGTTTTACTCCCTGTTTCACACTTCTATTTCAGGAGATATGAAAACATTAGGATTTCCTATAAACTTTGATAATTATGCACAGTGGACAAAATAGTTTCTAGTTTACTGTTGTGCAACGAGCATGAACAGACAGAAAATTCACATTCAGACTGAGTACATTTAAAGCTCTTTGAATCACAGAAAAGGCAATTAATCTTAGTAACCTCACAGAGAACTGACAGAGTGTTTCAACATAGTCAAAATGCTGAAGGTCCTTGAACGCTTTCTAATAAAACATGATATGAATTTTTCAATTTTATGTTTACTGTCTCATCTCTGTGGGGAACCTAGTGAAAAATGCAGTATGGCAAAACAGGACGGATATTTTGTATAAATAATTGCTATAAATGTTTATCATTGGAAATGCAATGGTACATGAGTCTTAATGTGATCTATATTATAGACTAATCAAATAATTGATCGTGATTACTGATCATATCAAGTTTTTGTTCATGTTAATAATGTTTCTAGGAAGAGATAACATGCTAGGTAGAGCATGTGCATCAGGGAATCCACGCATTGAAGAGCAGGGGAAGAACATATTTAGTATTTACTAACATTTATTTCAAAACATTAATGCGAATTCTTTGTGCAAGTGAACTGAAATAAAATCTCTGATATTGCTTAAAGCTTAAAACATAAAATTATGCAAAGCATTCTTACAATGCACTGTCATTTTCCAGGCATTAAAACTAACCCATATTATCACAAATTACAATGAAGAAAGGAGAGGTCATCAGTTAATGTTATTAAGCAAGAACAGTCCTTTTTTTATTTCTGGTGAGCCTTTGCAAAAGAATAATAGTCCATTTTCTTTGATTAAGGGATTTGTTAGTTGGGCAATGCTTAAATACCGTCCTTTTTGATGCGACAAAGTATTTGTTTTTATATTCCCAGAACCACAGAATAGTTGAGTTTGGAAGAGACCTCTGCACGTTGTCTACTCCAATCCTCTTGCTCAGGCAGCGTGAACTAAGGAAAGCTGTTGAGGACCATGTCCTGTCAAGTTTTTAATATCTCCAGAGACAGACACTCCATACCTTCCCTTCAGGTTGTTTCAGTGTTTAATCAGACTTATGGTCTCTTGTCTTTGCCTCCCACTCAGGCTCAATCTCCACCTCAATCTGCAGCTCAGTCTGGAGCTACCTGCCCCAGATGTATCCTCAACAGGAGCTCTGTCTTCTCTACACTCTCCCAACAGATATTTATACACGTTGATAAGATCTACTCCCTTGCCGATCTCGTTTGTTTAGATTTTCCTTCATCTGATCTTCCCCCATCAAGGGGAAGCTTTTATTCCTCTAGACTTCACACTGGCCTCAGGGACTTGAGATTCTTGAAAAGCAGTCTTACCAACAAAGACTGAGAAAGTGGTCAAAATTCCTTGTCCTTCTCTGTGTCTTCTATCACCACATCCCCTGTCCCATTTGGCAGTGGGCCCATAATTTCTCTTGTCTTCCTTTTACTGCTGAAGTACTTATAGAAAAGTTTCTTTTTTCCCTCAAAGTCCCTGGGCAAATTCAACTCCAGGTGGGCTTTGGCCCTACATGTTCAAACAGAGTTCTCTATACTTTTCCCAGGTCACCTCCCCTTCTTTCAGCTCTCGTAGGTTTTCTTTTTATATTTAAGCTTTTTCAGGAGCACTTTGTCCATCTGTACAGGACTCCTGTTGTTTTTATCTGATTTCTTTCTCATCAGGATGGATGATTCCTATATTTGGAGAATGTGATCTTTGAAAATCAACCATCTCTCCTTGACCTCTCTTCTCTCCAGGGCTGTACCCCATGGGAATTCCTCTGGGCAGGTCCCTAAACAGACAAAAGTCTGCTCTTCTGAAGTCTAAAAGGTCATTTTAGGTTTGTGTTTCATCTCAGAAGGTTGCATCATACTGTCCTCTCTTTTGTGGACTTCACTTTGCCAGTGGTGGGGGAAGATATAAGTGTTAATTTTATTCAGAAATAAGATATAGGCTTTTTTCTCTCAGCTCTTGATGAGCTAGATTGATCTGGAAATTTGACCCTAACCTGTTTCTAATAGTAATGGATGTGTCACTTGGAACCTCTGTGAAGAGAATATCAGTCTTTTCTGTGGCACTGCCTTAAATTCACTCCTCTACATCCCTTACAGTCTCTGGAAGGCACATGATACTACAATAATTAAATATTTTAACTACAGATTTTTATGTCTGAACTTTTAAAATCTACTTATGACAGTTACTATTCTTTTACTGGGGTTCACTGAAAATTATTAGGGCAATAAACCCATTAATGAAACCCTGTGGTTGAGAATTTTAATGCAGTGAAGTCAAGAAATGAGCTTGCAATTATAGTTCTGCATATGAAGCACTGCATATGAATAACCTATCTCCTATGCATATTGACACAAATATTCATCATTCTATCCAGCAAGATAAAATTCATCACACATACATCCCTAATAAATGCTGAAATACTGAAGTGCACTCTTTGATTCCAGAACTATTTCAAATGCCTGGAAAAAAACATTGATATATTTGGTTATAGCACATGAACCAAGGTACCTGGCATCAAATAACTTACTATTCCAAAAATAAGAGGGGAGGAAATGAAACACAAGCTGACCCATGTCAAAACTGCAGACTTCTGGCTACAACTTCTATTTAACACTAAGTACTTCTCTCACACTTTTCTTTCATCCCACTGACCCTGGCTATGACCTAATTGGTAAACATTTTTTTTCTGCACAAACACTAAATGAAAGCCTTGCTGTAACACTGCTGTAGACATGATGGTGTAATGAAGGCCAAGTTTGTAGACTGCTTCTCACATAAAAAACCGTCCCCTTTATTTTGACATTTTTTTATGGATGTGTACCAAGTAATTGTCATTTGGATAAGTAATTTTTTTGCTTTTCTTGCCTTAGATACTCATCATAGCTAAAAAGCTCCTCTGCATTCATGGGAATAAATACTGCTTAACTTGAAGGTAGGATATTCAAGAACAGAAACAGTCTATACTCTGGCCATGCAGTGTAAATGCATGACCAGCCTCTGAGATAAAAACAGTTCTATTCCCAAAAAAGTGTGACTGAAAAGAGGCTTCTCTGTAAGCAATCATTAGACCATTTTCCTTAAGAACTGTATTTAATAAAACAAATTCCTTGAAGATCTTCCTAAGAAAATATTGATTAATCAACCACAACAAAAATTGAAAGAGGCATGTGCTCTAGAAAACTGTAGGGAGAATGTCATCTAAATTAGCACATTTGGTTTTAAGAGAACTGTAATCAGGTTGCATTTTATTTACATTTCTCATATTTTATATTTCAAGGAGTTGACCTACATGAACATATTTTCAGGCCATCACACCAGAAAGCTATTGATGGGGGATTGGTCTAGAAAGTGCCTCAAGAAACTGAGGAAGAGCAGAACTCAAACAGAAATTGCCAAAGCATAATGAAGCTGCCATGGGCAGGAAAGAAAACTTACGTGGCCTTTCATAATCATCATTTCCATTATGTCTGTGTTCATCAAGCTCACGGGAAGATACTCTAAACAACCACCCTGACTGAATGGACTAGGCCATCAGTATGAGCAGGGAACTGAGGTACAGCTCAGGAAATATCCGGGTTTGGAGCTAAATCCATGCGGAATTATTGGAAAAGAGACGGATAAGATACCTGTAAGAGGATTCACACACAGTCACACTCATCTTGTGTGATGTAATGAGGGATCAGAGCACCAACAGTAAGCAACAAAGAAGAATATCTTCAAAAGAAGAATATCTTCTGAAGTGCTTTTTACCTACATACAGACTACTCTAGTTCTCGAACGAGTAATATAACCCCTGAGTTTGCAATAGTGAATTTTTGCCATATGTAAATCCAATCCAAATGTAGTCAACAATTAAAAACTTCAGCAGCTGTGGTGAAGTTAAACGTGATTTATATAATGGAACACTTCCTGTGTGGACTGAAGAATAAATCAAAAGCAACTCAGGGCACCAGTACAGAGCTACAGCCGTCTCTCTTTGTCTTAGGGACATCACTGCTTTGTGGTTCCTGTTGTTGATTCCTCAGTTCTGACACTTAAAGTTTCTATCTGTGCCTTTTAAAGGCTGTAAATGTGGAATGCACCCTCCTGGAGGCTTCCAAGTCCTTACTCCAAATAGTTTCTAGACACAAAGTGTCACTTTGGTTTTGTATTTCTGTGTTCAGTAGATTATAAACAATACATATCTTACATGTGGCATGATTCAGTATTAAATCTTAAAACTGCTTTACAAAGAAAGTCAATAACATTTTTCCCATTATATAGATGTGGAAAATGAGGCAAGTTGATAAGCAAATTTGCTCTGGCCAGTGAATATGATCTCCTAAGTTTCAGTTCAGTGCTCTGTCAAATGGAATCACTGCTTTTAGCAATTAATACAAAGTAGTTTATCATTTTCTTATTATGCAGGGTTCATTTAACCACTCTCTGAAAAATTTCTTTTATATATTTACAGTATTATTTATGTAGGCCACATATACACAAGGGTTGCCTGCTTCAGTGATGAATCAACATACAGAGAACTCCTAAATGAATAGCTAAATAAATATATTTCTGGAAAAGAAAGACATTTCTAAGTAACTCTTATACTATCTTTACCATGTGATAAAGACAATAAAAAACAAACAACATGTAGTCAGAGCACAGCCATACATTTTATACACACGACAGGAAAACCAAGTTGATAAGACTTTTATATCAAAAAACCAAGTGTTTGAAGGGTGGAGTTAATACTGCCAGGAAAAACTGGAATACAGTTCTCTATAATGTATCATTCAGAAGTATGTATCTATATGTATATATCTATATGTATGTATCTATATGTATCATTCACCAGCTTTTCAAACTGTTCCATTCCAATCCACTTTGCATCCTGACACAGCCAACGCCCTTCCAGAGCAAGAACTGCAATTTAGAAAAGCTAAGTTTGAACGGGGACAGATAATCAAGTGCATTTATATTTTTAGAAAGCCCAGATTAACAAGACTTGTGGTAAAGGGTGTGTGCAATCTCAGGCACAGCATGCCACTGCCACAAAAGAGCTCTCCTTCCAACATCCAACTTTGGAATAGGGCAAAGCATTTAAAGTGGGGTAATTTTATTCTCTAGTTAACAACCAGACCCAAATTGCTTTAGTATTACCCACCTACTCACAGGAAGAAAAAGCAATTTTTGCCTATGAATACTACCTGCCTCTCAAGAGGAAGTTGTTAATACTAAAGCAGCACCAATTATTTCCCTTCTTGTAAATCTAAAAAACAAGCTTCATGCTGTTTTCACTAGTGGCACAGTTTTTTTCAGATGGTCAGATCCAGAACCTGCAGACCAATCAAGTTCTAGATACCTCAACCCTCCCTGAATCTAATACAGTTGCAGCATAGAAAGACTATTCTAATATTTAAGTCAGCCAACCAGTTGTTTAGGCCCAAAGCAGCCTTGAGCAAAAGTCAGGACCTGTTGGTATTTTTTACACATTAAGACATTACACTTCAGCCCATTTTCAGATCACTTGTAAAGAAAAGTACGAATTGTTAATGCTTACCACATCCAGCAGCTGCTTAAAATGAAATCTGTGCCTCCTTTCACCGATTGAAAGGTGATGATGCAGGTTTGGAAGCCCTGTTGTGCTGACCCCGGGGCACTGTGCTTTCCAGAGCCTTCCTTCTCCTGCTCCTCTCTTATCTTAAGGAAGATGCACCAAGAGGAGCAACGCTGGGACTGAAGCTGAGAGCTGCAGTGCACAAGCCAGTCCTCTTGCAGAAGTGTAACCTAACATATGCATGGCTTGTATGGCAATGAATATGCAGTGACAGTCACTGAGGAGCTCTCTGGTTTTCTCATGGTGCAGAGAAAGATTTCACTCTATCCCCCCAGAAACATCCAGTAAACTGTGCAATGCTTGGATAAAACAAGAAGATCATGCCATGATGCCATGCCATTCAGATAACAATTCAGTTGTATATGTACATATAGCCATGCCATATCATTCAGTTAACAACTCTTTTAAAGATCCAAGTGTGATGGATAAGTAAACTACCTGATTCAGGAATCAGCCACTTCTTAAACTCAGTCTAAAGAGCATTCTCTCCCAGTGCTTATGCGGCAACTGTTTAGACAATCAGTACGAAAAGAGGTGTCAAAGGCTGCTTTAACCACCTCCAGCAAACTGCTAAGACAACGTTCATATGTAAACCAGAACAAGCCATGAATACTCAAGGGAACCTTTTTGGTTCAAGAGCTCTCAGTGTTACATTTTTCAGACGCACCAAATTTCATTTCTGCACCCACAAAGAAAACAGCCTGGACAACCCAGTTGGGTGTTTTCTGGTCCTTGCGGTCACTAAAGGTGCAAAGGAGGTGCTGTGGCTGATTGTTTCACAAAGTCCTCCAATTCCTGTGTGTCTACTGTGCTTTAATAGAAGTGTTCATTTATGCCATTCCACACCTAAATCTTGTGCTCAACAGATGCTGAGCACCCACTATCCCAGATCTCCCTGAGGTTTTGGCCTTCACCTGGGATTTAGCACAGTCCAGATCAGCATGAGCTGGTCTGAGGCATCTACCTGCAGCCTTAACTAACCTGGCAAACAGTGGCTGTCCTTCCTTTAGAGCAACATCAACAGAATCTTTAAGTATCTCATTTTTTTAATTTAAATTATGTAATCTATTTTAGAACACTTTAGTTTGGCAAGAAAAAGCAGGCAGGCAGGTGAATCCCATTTTAATCTGATTATTGCTATTTTTATTGGGTCATGGCAAAATTTCCGTTATGATAGATTGCTGATGATCAATATGTATTTTGATGACATATATATTTCTTTATTACTTCTTTATTCTTTATTTCTTTTATTATTTTCTTTATTTCTTTATTTATTATTCTATATTAAAAGATAAATTACTTCCACTGTTGTCAGATGGAGTTTTAACAGACATGAGTAGACATTTAATAGACATGAACAGACATTTTAATGCTGTTCAAAAATATTCATACAAACTATTACAATACTAGCAACTATTTTCTCTAATACTCTTGTATTTCATGTCCTTCGTGTTTTGTGAACCATTGAACTGTCAGGGGAAAAAAACCTAACTGATTTTTCTTTTAGCAGTATTATTTCAATTAGATTAATATTTCCCGAGTTTGTAATTAATTTGACAGAAATGTCATTATAGTAAAAAGTCAATACTCCTTCTGTTCCTTGCTGGCAAACTTTCTCTACAGTGTAGAAATTTATAACAGTGCCAGAAATCATCAATTTGCCTAAATATGGACATACACATGTCAAATATTTGTTTCTTTTTACTAATTTCTATAGCACCTATTACTATGCTACATAGATGAATCTTCTGTTATTTAATATTTCAAAGACAGTATTAACAATTTACAGAGATATTTAATACAAATGTCCAGCATCTCTGCTAATGTTGCCACAGTCCTTTGGGATCTAAATATTTCTTGTGCATGAGCACTCTATCTTAGAATAACAGGAAACTTATGATTTTATATTTTGAAAATTAGGAGGACAGATTATCACAACGATTTCAGTGCAGAAGTACTGCAAAACAGCAGACATTTATCACATGAAGTGCTGGCTAATAGCAAATTTCACACAAAGAATTGTATATTAATTCTCGCAGGTTTAAAGCCATCTTCATCCTCTCTAGACTGTGCATAGGTGGGAGAGACTTTTAAAACTCTTAATGCCAGAACTAATATACCTGTAAAAATGACTTGAAATAAGGAGCTTGATACTGGGAAGTTCTTATCCACTTCAGATCCTTATAGGATGAAATCACATCTCCTAAGATGGATGTTTTGAAATTGGAAAAGCAGCTCGTGTACCCTATTCCAACAATTAGTGCTGCATTGTTTTTGCAATATTAGTAGCACATTGTACCAATGCTTGTTTCTGATTTTTGAATGTTAATTAGTGTAGCTGCTATTTATTCTCACCTACTTTCTAATACAAGCATCTGCTGGTGCCCACAAGAGATTGTCACAGACATTGTTTCTGACCTCATACCATGACCTTTATGTTTTTATGCACCACTACTCCTGGAAAACTATTCTAAAGTGTATTGATCTCATGATCAAATCTTCATCCTCAAGTGTAATTGGATATTTTAACTTCCTGAAATTGCACAAAGGTAGTGTTTTATTTCACTCCATTACTTTTTAATAGTTTCCTATACTGTCTCAAAAATTCTTTCCCCTAGTTTTAAATATTTCCAGGGCATCATCATGTACCTTTCCCGATCTTAGGTATTATTTAATCAATTCTTATGCAGGGGAGCATTTAACCAAATGATTCACTAACCTTGATGTCAGCATAACTATTTTTGCCTTTCAGCATACATTTTCTTTTGCTGCACCATGGCCTTAGATAATTATTTCCCATCTTATTATTTTTTGTAGTTTGTCTCTTGACTTCTTCAACAAACTAGGGTTCTTCTGAATTGAACGTGAACTACAAAAAATTTTGTGCACACATTTTAAGCTGCCCCAATGTGAAACTCACACTTCATAATACTTTCACAAACTCTCAATGAAAACATAATTTACACTACTTGAAAATTCGTATCTGATATGAGGCATGGGTTTTATCCTATATGAAACTTGCTTTTGCTGTTTTGATCTATATTTTTACAGATACAGAGGTAATTAAAGGAAGAGCACAAGACCAAATATGCAAGAACCATAAGGGACAGAGAGCTGAAAGGGATCACAGGAGGTAATGGAAAAGGAAAATAATAATAAACACTGACAAAGTCCAAAACTACTCAGATATTTACCACTCACACCACTGTGATTTCATCTTGATCACACATCCCTTGTGAGATTAGGAGAATATTTTTAAAGTCTCTAATGAAAGAGGCTTCATAACCCAGACAGTCTGTTCCATTCACCAGCCCTGTAGTTAGAAAAACCCTTTACAATCGAATTTAAATCTTTTGCTGTGAGTAAAATTCTATGACACAAAGATATGAAGAACCACTGTTTACTGTATCTTCAGACCGCTCTCCTCCCGAATTTCATCAGGTTACCTGTACCTTTCTTGAAGTAAATCCTAAAGCGAGAGATGTTATCCATTTTAACATCACCAGCCTGGAGGAATTATCTATATTCTTAAACACAACACTCCTAGCTACATATTCCAGAAAAATATCCCCTGGTTTTGCCATTCAATTACAATCGTTCAAATTCAGTTTTTATTTCTCTATCGCCCTCCTCCTTTCAGATAGTGCAACTCCCTAATCAGGGACTTTACATTTGGTACTCAAAGTTTATTTCTCCTTCCTAAAAGTAGCACTTTGTTCTTGTTCTTACTGAACCATTCTTGCAGGTTTTTTAGGATCACTCAGAATTCTGAGATCTTTTTCCAGGGTTTGCAAGCCCTTCCACTTGTAACTAATTACAAAAAAAAATAACTGATTACAACTGCCTGAAAAACAAAGTGAGGGAAAGCACTAAATATTTTCCTTGGTCTTTCACTTGTTTGTCTTTAATTCATTTTTTTTTAACCTTTAATGTAATAATCAAAGTGCCCTTTTGGACTGTAGTAGTAAAAAATTAGACTTAAATTTGTTACGAAAGAAATCTATGAGTGTGTTAATGCCCTGCATAAATACTGGTTGTATAAGTACTTACACAAATATTTTTTAATAAGAATAGTCCAACGGGAGATACTCCACTATTACCAGTATTCAAATTCCAGAGAGTTAGAGAATGCACAACATGAATCCTTTGTCCGGACCCTCCCAGCCTCTCCCAGTTCCCTCCATTTTCCCATTCTCCAAGGATGCACCTTGGGCAGGCTGCTCAGGGTCCTTCCTGAGCACACACCATTGACAATATGGAGATGACTCCAGTGGGTTAATTGGAAACTGCTCCAGAGGCAGCTGAGTTGCTGGCAGCACAGCACTATGTGTCACATCTTTCTCAGCTAAAATCTGCTATTTTTTATTAATTATTACATGTATTAAATAATAGTACTATCATAGGCTGGTAACCACTGCGTTTCTTACATAAAAATTACAGAGAGTGACCCTTGGCCCAAAGAATGGGCTTAGTAAGTCACTTATACATTAACTATGACGCAAATTTATTTATTGCTACCTGCACTTTGTTCAGACTCAAAGCACAGATAAAAGATTCTCACATATATCTTTACAATAAAAAATAACAGAGGCCATAGTCTGAAAGATGCAATGACAGTGGAAGGGCATCTTGCTGAAGTAAACTAATATATGAAGCAGTTAAACTATGACAAAAAGGTGAAATATTATTAAATATAATTCATTTATTCACTTATGAATACTGTATGTGCATCTACAAAGGTATGTTTCCTAATGCAATTTAATGGCTTTGAATGTAATTTTCACACTATTTACAGATCTGACCCTCCTCTGCAACATCAGTTTCTCAATAATCAGCACTTTTATGTTTGTTAAGTCCCAATAATATCTGTAAAATAAAGGACATCATAAAGTAAACTTTGTGTCTGGTAACTCCAATCTAACCTGCACCTTGTTGTGCACAGTGCCATCCTGAGAACCGTCTTTGCTAAGCATTCTAAACAAAGGAAGTCTCAGTTATCTATCTTTCCTTCTATAAATATTATCAACCTAGCAACAACGTGATTAACTGTGATTGTTACTAATAAAAGTAGTAGGTAGTTCCCTGCATATTTCCATTTTAGTTTCTAGACAGAAGAAAAGCCTCTGTAATATTGGCAGAGAATGGATTTTCTTCCTACTATGAAGTATTATAGCACTGAATAAAGTCTTTCTGATCAAACCATACCATAATAGCTTTTGTCTTGTGTCACTATATGTTAGCCAGCATCAGAAGAGAAAATAAGCAGAGGCTTGCTATTGTGCCTCTATTTTAAAAGGGCCTTCCATCTGGTAGGAAGCAGAAGCCATCAGCACTGTAATTAAAATGCAATTACTGTCCCCCGCCGCAATCCCAGGACGACCATTCCATCTGTGTGATATACAGTGGAAAAAACACAATTTTTTGCACTTTTCTAGCTCCATTAAGTTTATTCTCTTTCTATTAATTAATCTAACAGCACTAAGGGATCGTTCCTGTTTTGCAAGCCATTGTGTCACAAACTGCGCGCTCACAAAGACCGAAACCACATGAATTTTTAAAACTCTCCGCTATCCCTGTGACATAAAACCTTAATTACTTCTGACTAAATCTGTAATTAAAATATATCACCGCAGCAGATTTACCTGCGTGTGGGTGTTGGAGTGCATGCTTCTGTGACTGTCACAAATGAATCACTCGGAGACGGTGTTATAAAAAGGGAGATTAGCATGTACGACAGAAAGGATGGGGAAAAGGACTTGAAAATGAAAACCTGGCAGCAATCTAGGAAAAAGTTGTACATTGGTGAAAGAAGAGAGTCAGCCCCTTATTTTGTTGATTTTTTAAAAATAAAAATATTCCTAGTATGTATAGAGATAGATGCTCCATCTTAAAGTTTATTCCTATGTAGTCCTACATTTTAACGTGCTACCTTGACCTTATAACAACAAAATGACAATAAGTATAATCTCACAGACTGTAAAATAAAATCCCATAATATTTTTCATAGCAATCCATCTTGTATTCACAGAGATAATCTCATAATCTACCCTTCCTTTCATTCATGGCTGTGCAGCACAAGGCCTTCCACCTGCAAAGCTAGAAAATCTTAAAATCTTTGTGAGAAGTGCATTGTGTATGTCAAGACAAAAGTATTAGCTAAATATTAAGGTGAAATCTTAGCCCTGTCACAGATTGTTGGAGTTCTGCCTTTGATTTCAGTGAAGTCAAAGAGTATTTTGTCTTTTCTTTTAATGCATGCTGCTAGGGGAAAACAAAGAAACAAGGCTCTCTGCAAATGGCCAGCTGCAGGAGGTGAGCAGACTAGCAGTGAACCTCAGCACCAGAATCTTTGCTGTAAAATGCCATGCAAACATGATATTAAAAGTCCTGGCAAATAATAAATTCCTTAATTCCTTTTTTTTTTTTTTTGAGCTTTGAGCATCTTGGAATCCATTAAGGTTCACCATGTGCATAAGTGTTTTTTACAAACTCAGCATTTGGGCTCAATATGTCTCCAACAGAAGAGAATTTTGGCATTTCATAGATTTAATAAAGGGTAAGGACAGAAGTACTCATAAAATGTGTAGGCTAGCTTCCTGCAGCTCATAGGTCACTAAATGTGCCACTCTCCCTCTTATTTAGTACCATGACTGGTTTTAGCATGTGGAGTCCCTTTTCAAAGGTATCAAGAGACGTGGAGACTCAATTTCAGAGTTTGCTCCAGTAGATAATGATACCAACCAGTAAGAATTTGCACCTCACTCCACCTTGTTTTATGTGGTTTAAGAATCCAGCATTAGTTTCTACCAAGGTTCTGTGCTTGAATAAAAAAAGCTTTTAATACCCCGTATTTTCTTCCTGTGAATTTACTTGCACGCTGTAATCATGTTACCTATCAATCTTCTTTTGATAAGATAAACAGATTGAGCTATTTAAATCTCCCACTATAAAGCATTTTCTCCAGCTCTTAAAATGTGTCTTCTTCCTGCACCTCCTGCAATTTTTAAAATGTGGGGAACAACAGCATCTAAAATATACTCTACCCTCAAGGTAAGACAAAAATGACAGGATTTGCTGCTTCATTTGGTTACTAAAATAGCCTGAACTCAGAACTGGTCCTCAGCAAGGAGAAAACCAACCTCATCCACACTCCCCCATGGGTGGCTCCAGCCAGATACTGTGAAGACAGGCTTCCCACAGATGCTGTGGAGATCTTGAGCTTGCATGCAGTAAGTTCCCAATGATAACCTAATTGGCAATATCTTGTTTACTGCAAGGAAAGTCTCCCAGGACAGTCAGCTGCAGAGAACCTACAAGAATTTAGTGGGTTCACAAGTTACTGTCTCACTGGAACCAGATGGTTTGGCTATAGCTTGTCTCTGTGTAGGAAAGCAGTTCTCACACACTTCCTATAAATGTTGTCATTCAAAGTGGTGTTTTTTAAATGCAAAAGAGTGATGATTTGGTGTTGCTTAAATAAAATTTAAAAAAAAAAAAAGTGATATCACATGTTGCCTAGCCTCAACTGCTGACTATTCCATAAATGAAGGTATGTTATTCTATCAAAAGACAACAGAGAGAAATATTAAAAACATGTGATTGAAGGAATAAAGCTTTACATTAAACATTGGATATGAGGGATATTGGCACTTAAATATAAAAAAGAGCTAAATTTACCTTTAAAAATTACAACATTTTATAAAATCACTCAAATATAATTGCTTATAACTCGAGCAAAGATAAAGAGGTTAGATGTGTTGGCTTTCTGGCTACAATACAGTTTTATGATAAAACTTAACAAAATAATTGTTATTTTAAATGATTCTGTACTTGCATTTGAGAAAAGTATAAATATCCAAGCAGGACTCTTCACTCTGTTCAATCCTGTTCTTCTGATTATCTAGATCATTTCCCCTCCTGTGTAAGCACAGCAGACATAGAGTACACCCCTAGTTACTATGACAGTACTTAGTGGCCCACCTCTAGGTCCTTTCCATATTCAGATCCTGCTGGTATAAAATACTTAGAAATAAACTGCACAAAAAATTTTCAGTCTAGGAAAATATAAAGGTGACATGGTAGGCCTACATAACTCATTTGATGGTGGCAAGAGTTGAATAAGACCAGATTCACTATGCCCATGATTTTGTCAGTACATTTATAGGTAAGTGGAACATAATAATTGCATATCCCTAAATGCTGTCCAGTGCTATTAGTTTCACCTTCTAAGGACGCTCTATAGGACACCAGCTATTGTTTTGCCACAGGTAAAGAATCTGCACCAAATAGGAAGATCTTGATGGTATTAAATTGACTGACAAGAATCTGGAGGATAACCAGGGACTTGCCTCTGCATGCGCTCCCAAAAGCACCTCCCATCTAACCCCATTCTGAATTGGAATGGCAAACCCCACTGAATGTTAGAGAAGGACACAAGAAAAATGGTTCTTTTTTTTTTTTTTTAAACAAAAAAAATGCAAGATTACATGTTTAAAATGTGGTATCTGCTTTGAGCCCTCCTCAGTGCCCGGGAGCTGCCCGTGCAGAGGTAACAAAAGACCTCTTGACTGCCACCGCCGGCAGCAGCCACACACTGGGATCTGTTTTGCTAACGTGGCACATAAAGCAACACTAAATTAGCTTTCATATCATACAGTCTATCACTGTTTGACCCTCTGGGCTCTCTTTATTTATAGCATGTAGTTTCTTGTTTACTTTAGTGTTTTCATATTAAATAAATATTCATGAAAGTGCACTCTTCCTGAAATTGGGTCATTTAGGGAGACTATCCCATTAAAAATAGATTTGCTTTTTTTTTACAGGTGTCATCCATTAAGGTAGGGAATAGACAAACTCAGCCAATTGTATCTGTCAAGAAGATGTTAGACCTTCCAGAAAGTCAGTCTTCTGTCCTTTACATACAGCACTTAATAGCAAAATGACTAACTTCATACTTCGGGGAGTCTTTTATTGTTGTGAGATTTGTATCTGAGGGTTTGAGGAGATATTTTAGTCCTTCCAAGTTGTTCAGACACTGGCACCAGGCATATAAATAAAAGCTTTCTCTTACTGACTAAGATGTGGCCAGCCTATTGCAAGGCAGGCTCAGGGAAGAGGAGTTTAACTCCTCACTCAGATTAAACAGAAACTAGTGACAGAAGAAAAACCAGAACACTGACATGGTCTCTCCTAGGGCACAGGATATGGGAATCTCCACAGAGCAGTGGATCCACTAGGGTTTAGTTTAAGATGGCTTTTGATCGTATAAAATTATACAAGGTGTGTGCACACAACAGTGTGGGGTTTTAAATTCAGCCTTCATCTTCCATATACCCAAACTACAGCAATTCCATTGGAAAGAGTTTGGAATAAGAGGTTTTGGAGCATGTTTAGAGAGGAAATAACGTCTGTGACAGATGTCATGGGAAGAACCGGCAAGACTTGGACACAGGCTGAATAAAAGCCCATGGTTGGAGGAATGGAAAGAGGCAGGCACTTCTATAGAGCCGTCCATCAGCCAACTCCCTCTCAGAAACTGTTTTAAAATGGGATGAAAAGGCTCTCACAGGGACTTGAGGGGGGTGTGATGTACAGAGACTGCTTAGACACCTAATCTAGACTGGAGATCTAAACTTTGGACTGTGACATTTAAGTGAGACGAGTTTTAAGATTAACAAGGACACTTAATCAAAAGATCCAAGCAACTTTGTCTGGTGCACTTCCCCAGCCAGAATTGATAGTCCAGCCAGCACCGAGCACTAGTATGGATATTTCATCCATACTTAAGAACACAGCTATGAAATCAAACTGTTTGAAAATTAAATCTTTGCAGAAAGGAAGCACGAAAACATTTTCATCATTTTCATGCCAGTGAGCCTGTAACAAATCACAGTTTCACCAAGTGGCATTAAACCCAGGTCCAAATTTTCAGAATGTGAATTTGTGCTAATATAGTAGTAATACTTTTACAGTAGATTGGCTGTATCAGCCAACAAGTTCTACAGCTTTCTCTTGGTCAGACCCTGTTGAAGTAAATGACTAACAAAATAAAAATAGAGGTTTTCAAAACTTTGATATTGAGGAATGTGTTAAAAAGAAGAAACTATCCATTTTTCATGGATATTTTCCTAGCAACTTGAACAATATGTTTAAAAATATTCTTAATGTGTTCAGTAGGACATTCATGCAGAAATCCATAGCTTCCATTCAAAACATAAAACAACGACAGAGAAAAACAAATTTCAAATGCAGCAATTGTCGCAAACATTGGTTGTTTAAAAACTAGGCAAACAATATCACAAAACATTAAAAAGTGAAACAATTCACAAATAACTAACCTTAAATCAGCCTTGCAAAGTCCTAATTGCCCACTGCCCGGGGTGAGAAATTCTTTTGACGGGCAAGTAAATGATCATTAGTCTTGTCTGTTATCGTCAATCATTACAGTAAAATGCTGATGAGTGAATTTTATGTCTAGGCTGATATATTTTCCTGTCGACTTTAAAACACAGGTTCAAATTAAGTTACAAGTCAAGGCACAAAAGAAGCCAATACAAACTAATGTGACATGTTCATCTGCATGATGATATGCATAACCCTTACAATTTGTAATGTAATAGGAAGAAGCCCTCTAAGTGTTTTTAAATATAATAAAAATGATTGTGTGTCACAAGGTCTCTAAGTGAACATTTAACCAAAAAGATTCATGTAAGATGACTGGACTTTGTTTCCATTCATGGAAAACTACTCTCAAACAGTACAGTCTATGCTGAATAGAACTGCAAAGCTTAACTCAGGTAAAAGAGCTGAACAGACTTCTGAAAGGAGAGTTCCAGTTCTGTGCAAATGAGGCTGATTTATTCCTTGGTAAGAAATAAAGACTGAGGAATCTCCTACAGTAGGACTGCTCTTGAAAGAACTGCTAGATTTAAGTGGGTATAGGGTGTTTCTTAATGCAAGTCAAAAATAACAAATAACTGTTATCATATATGGAGCAGCTCTTAGATAAGAATAAATTATTTAAAGAAAATAATTTTCTTTGGAATTGCTCTAGCATTTTCTCAAGAAGGAGAATGAAATTTTTCTAATAGTACACTTATGTTGATACCCTGGTTGGACAGGTAGTTCTAAGGGCCTTTCTTCAACCAGCTTTGGAGTTGTCTACAATTCTAACAAAATTAATGTGTCTTGAGAATTTTAGGCAAAATATTTTAAACATTCCTGTGGAAGAGGCTAGAAAGGAATACTGAAGAGGAGGAATACACTGGAGAAGGAACCTAACAGCATTACTATGTCTTCTTACTTGCTACTGATTAAATATTATTATATTCTCAAATTTGAGAGCTTATAGTCCTGAAAGCTTCATTTCCATTCCATTCATTCAATGACACATTTTTATTTTTGGCATTTGCCCAGGATAGACTTTCTATTCATACATGCACTTATTTTCAGGAAGGTACATAGTCTGGGTTTGGTGAATGACTTCTGAGAACCTTCAAGACAATCACTTCATCTCAACAGTGCTTGATAGTATATCTATCTGTGGGTTTCTTTCCTCAAAGAAGCCTTTTTGTTCATTTTACTGGAGGAAAAACAATTTAATCAAGAGTTTATAATAGCAATAAGCTCTAGATATATGTTTCAACAGATTCACACTCTTAGCAGCTACATATCAGTGTAGCCAAACTGCAACACATTTAGATGCAGAGGCCAACAGCAGGGGCCTTGTGCAATGGAACAACCAAAGCAGCTGGAGAATTTAACAAATTTATAGATTAGAGGCCTAAGGGGATCATTGTGATGCTCTAATCTAACCTTTTGTATAATAAGGGCATGCACTAATTCTTTTTTGAATTAAAGTATATATTTTAGGGTGAAAACATCCATCAGTTGCCACCGACGGAGAACGAACCAGTCTGTGGTAAATCATTCCAATGCTAATTAACCTAACAGCTATAAATAATCTCAGCTTCAATTTCCAGTCATTCTATTTATACTTTTTCTTACTGAACTGAAAATCTCATTATCAAAGTTTTGTTTTCTAATATTTTCCTCGTTCTCGTGGCTCTTCTCTCGAGCATTTCTAATTTAGCCAGACCTTATATTTTCTTGGACTTCTATTGTCATTCAGTTCATAGAGCAACTTGATTCAGCCTTGGGTTTTTTCAAGGTTTTTCCTCCTATGCCAAACTTTCCCCATCTAGATGGACATGAACACCCACCTCTTTCATTATTTATTACTTGCCCAGTTCTTTATCACTGTGATCTTCACGTGTTTTATGTCTTCATTCAAATCACAGTAATGATGTCAAACACTCAAGATCTAAAAGCTCAAAAACTACCTGCCACTGAAGAAAGCTGTTCTTTGCTGAAGTCATTCAGACATTAAGATACATATATGAAGAAAAAAAGATTATGTAAGTTCTATATTCAAAGATTTGAGTACTACTCACCTCTCAGTAAAACTACTATGGTACAATAAGTAATAACTGCTGCTTTACAAAAATCACATTAATATTGTCTTTTCAAGCATGCCAAAAGATTTACCAGTCTGATATAAAGTCTAAACAGTTTCTATTACTTTCATGACTTTATTTTCTTTTATAATGAAATTTGGTGAGCTTAAGATGCAATTTTGATCCTGGAACCTCTAGACAGGTTTTGATAAATACCTATTGGCCATTGATGATTATTTCTTATCCTCTGCCAACTAGATGAATCAGACACTTTTTTTCACATTGTTTCCACACTTCTCTAGGCTTATATAGGAAATTGCCTCGTAGGAATTGTGCCATTTTCATTTCTGTGTATCAAATCTAGTTATTTTGGCTGACTCAATAGACAGTTCTTATATCTTTGCTGCTTATTTTCTTGTGTCTGCATACAAGTAGATTCTATATGAATAGGACAAGAAGGATATAAAAAATGTAATCTACATGGACTCATCTGGACAACACTCTGTTTTCAAAGTGCAGGAGGCATAGCTGAAGTAAGTGCAGATGCTTTTTGAGAATGTTCCTCTCTGTCAAGGATTGGAGACCAGGACTAAAGTATCGTTTGCCTTAACAGCAAAATAATTTTTAAATTAATTGCAAAGAGTTAGGAATGGTAGCAGTTACCTTCTGTAGCAAACTATGACAAAACAATTGAATTGTCACATAAAGGCCCAAGACCTCAGTAGATTGATTACAAACTGCTATGCCTGTAACAAGTGTAAAATAATCTTGAATTAAACCCAAGATTCCTGTGGTACTTAAGCACCTACATAGTAATTCAAGTTTAGCCTTAAGTGTAGGGCTCCTTTGAAAAACATAAAAATAAAACCTAAAGACCTAGTAGTCTTTAGTCATTTCGGTTTAAATTCTTTAGTGATTTATTTAGAGAAAATAACATTGAAATGCTTTGAACAGAGTAGATAGTTGGCATTATGACCATATGTCATTTTATGCTAAAAAATACTCTTAAGAAATAGGGCCTGCTGTTACCTATAGTAAACAACCATTTATCACTTTGAGGAATATATGATCTAATCTTTTCAGAAAAGTGGGCAGAGTTTTAACTTGAATACAGGGTAGACTTACACTCAGACAAAAATTATTTGAATAGGTCACTCTCGGATCAGATTTCTAATGTTTATTCAGTTCTAATGTGACAAACCTATAATAACTGGTAAAGAGCTGATAGTTATTTTTCCCATAAAGGCACAGAGTACTCAATTTGGACTACTTTTCAAACCTCCAGACAAATACTACAATGACTAAAAAGCACCGTAGGAAAACGTTATTGCCGATAGGTGTTAATTTTGAAAAAAAAGGTTCTTTGCAAAAACCTGGCCTTTATTTGATGCCTTTTGTAGGTGCTGAAAATAACCAGGTCATTTTCCTGCATGCCCCACAGATCCTTTCTGTCCTTAAAAGTCTTCATAAACAAAAGCTATCATTTTTGCTGTTCACACTGTGGAATGTACTCGTTACGAGCATTATATTCTGATCAGGCAAAACTGGAATGAAGCTCTGTTGTGACTCACCATCTACAAAAATGTTCTCCCGCGTCCAAAGTAATCTAAATGCTACATATATATATTTCTTTAGTATATATATTAGCAGTTAGCATATATATTGGCATATACACTATATATATATATATAATATATACACACACACACTAATTCAGAGTTGAAGGAATCTTTCACAATGTATAATTGCAATACGACTACTGAAATATTTCTTAGACTCTGTTGTGCTAGACATTGGGGTTGTACTAAGCCTATCTTCTTTCTAATTAACTCTCCTGGGATTTCATCATTTGTACACAATTCACCCACACAAAACCCATTAATAACAAGAGTATATCTTCTCCAAAATAACCCTACCTTGAACTTTGGGTTTGACCTTAAAACTTCTTTTCTTATCAAAATACCTTAAAAAAAAAAAATATTTTGATCTGCATAACATTAGAGCTTGAAAAAATAAGATTCTGAAAACAATTACCTAACTAAAAATTTAGATAATAATGCAAAAATTTAGCATAATATGATGTAATATATATACTAGTATGTGCTGCTTCCATTGCTCTGTAAGATTTTTATTGATGGAAACATTATATAATTACACTTAAGTTAACAATTGCCACCAAACTGATATGAAATTCAGGCACCTCAGTAAAAATGTATCAAATAGGACACTATACAAGAAACTAAAGAGTAAATATACTTCAACTTTCACACTATTCAAAAACAGACTGCCAAAAGCTGCAGGGAAAAAAGGCATGTCAATTAATTTGTTCAATCCACGCTCAGTTGCACTGATCTCAAACACCTGAGATCACAAAAATGACACATGTAACAGTTTCAGCTTCCCAAAGACGAATTTTGTGTGTGAGTTAAGAACAAGTGGTTCTATTGAATTAATATAAAATTATGTAGTTGGTCTGAAACATTAAGAAATTCTACAGGTTTTGCCACCTTTTTTGTTTCAGGGTAAGTATACTATGACTTATTGAGGTAATCTTAAGGGTACTACTTGTTCTGGGTATATGTCTGAAAAGAAGTAATTTGGCTCTAAATAAATATACCTGAGCTTCTGAAATAAGCTGGAGGCACTATGTTATCTAAACGTTTTTGACCTTTTGGGGAACCACCAACACACTTCTGTAAAAACATCTGTTCTTTTAAGCTAGTTTATAACAAAAGTAGTTTAGGTTCAGATTCCCAAAAATATATAAAAAGCACTTAAACAGACTTTGGTGAGACAATAGAAGTAACTGAAACTTGGTAAACACTCCTTTTTGGCATGAAAAGTTCTCTGGGTACCTGAATGTTCTCAGTGTATAAAATCCCAGGACTGCTTTGCCTGAGCACTGGGATAACCAGCTCTATTCCAAGTAGCTTGGGATCAGAAACTAGATGGAACAGTACCTAAAACCTCCACATGGACTTCCTTACAGGGCACAGAGAGAGGATCAAGCCTTAATTTTAAACTGCAATTAAACATTAAGGAGGTAATGTGAACAATTCTTCACAGAATACCTGCTGAACATTCCCCCAAAAAGGAGGTGCCTGAGTTTGCTGTTGATTCAAGCCTGAACAAATGCAAGCCCACCTTTTATCTACTTCAGAGAACAGCAAGAGCACATTTTTTTCAGTGCTGGGAAAGCAGGATCAACTGTCCTGCTGAGGAGTTTCTAAGGCTGTTCACTTGTGAATTCCAGGAGCTCCTCTCAAAATTATTGATTTTTCCTCAGTGTCATATGCCTGTCTTTTGTCATGTTTGAAGTTTGGCTATAGTTCTGTACATATTATGGGTCACCTGTAGCCTATTTCCTACTGAATTCTTGTTCTTAGACATGAAACTCTCCCAATCCACTGTCAGGATATCCCTGACACCACAGGCTCCTTGAAGGTTGACATGGTAAGCCTGGAGATTTAGGTCTGAAAGTGGATCTGGATCTTCATGCTGCTATTCTTATTTTTACAAGATTAAGGTTTGAGAATTATTTATTCCTTAGTCTGAAAACTAAACTTTTTAAACTATGTGCTTGTACTCCATCAGAAGACTCACATTATCTGATCTTTTCTGAAGCTCTCTGGTGCTGGGAGCAGTGAAAGCCAAATAGTTTTCATTTATTTCTAAGTTCTTTTGTAGGCATTTGTGGATTTTATTTACTTGTTTGATTTGGGTTTATATATCGTACTTACAAGAAGTGAACAACACCCCAAGTCTCAGAAGCTCTGGGTACTGCCCTCACAACATAACTCAGTGCTCTATAAACATATTAGGAGCTAATATGACTATAGTTCCTTTTCTAACCAAGCTAATTAAGTTCAAGTTAGATCACTGGCTTATGCAGACAAACCTCAGAAGGCAAAAGTTGTGCAGAATAGAATAATTAAGTGATTAGCTTACAATACAGTATATTTTGCTTTTAAGCTACTGTGATTTTTTATGAAGATTTTCTGCTTCCTTTTGTATGGTTGGCATCTCAATAGTGGAATGTTTGGGGGCTTTTTAAATTTATAAATATTTTATAGCAAAACTTCTTTTGGAGTGATATGGTCAGATTCAGGCAAAAATATACTGGCTAAAATTGTTATTCTTGATGAATGAAGGGCTTTCTTAGTTAAGACTTTAGATCAAATAGTTCTTCTTGAAACCATAAAAAGAGCAGATCTAGACCTACTAATTAAATTTTGCAGTGACAGAAAATAGAAAACTTAACAATAACTAATTGTGCTAATATTTAAATATGTATTAGCTTTCAATCATCAATTAAGCTTGTTTTGTATCAGTTTTGCAATTAGCAAAACTTCAGTTTGTTTTCACTTTTAACAAGTAACAGTTAAAACAAATTGTTAGAATTTAAAAATCAAATTCTATCATTCTTCTAATGAATCACACCTCATGTTTAGCACTCTTTATTCCAGAGCTAATTACGTGGTGCACACAAGCATTCCTAAGATAAATGTTTATTAGGGAAATGATAACATGACTGCAATATAATGGCAATATCATGATGCAATTACAATGAATCACTATAATCTGGGAAGTGTTTTGAGATACTTAGATATGCAGTACACTTCAGATACACCATGGTATGTTGTCTCATTTATCCAGGCAAAGCAGGAATCTACATTCTTCACAGTATTTTACTAATGTTGTGTATTGCTGGTATTATCCTCATGGCTGGGAGTTTTAGGCCTTGATCAGCATCCCTTTCTTTTCCAAAATCAGAGGGAAGAAATGGTGCTGGCCAAAGGAGCTTTAAGCATTAAGTACAAGACTCAAGACAACAGACAGAGGCAGCCACATGGGAAAGCACAAGGAAATAATAAACCAGCTCTGGTCAGCCTGGATGACTGTAGGGTGTCCATACACCAGCAGTCTGGCTCTTGCCAAATTTTTTCTCTGTAAAGGGGGAAAAAAACAGTTTTACGGGAGAGGAAAAGAGAATAACGAATGATTTTCACGACTGCAACCACAAAGCAGTAAACTAAATAATGACCCCTATTCAAAGCCCTTCAGACATTGCAGTATGACATTTGAGGCAGTCATCTGTGCAATTAAAACTTTTCTTTCTTTTTAAACATGTGTTTGAATCTCTAAGATTTTCTAACGGAATTTACATGTTCCCTGAGAGAAACCCCTTTTTTTCCCCTTCTTTCCTGGAGTTTTCCTTACTTTAAAATAAATGTCTTCCTAACTGTAAATAAGATTTTCCCCTTTGCATTTACGTCAGCACTATATCTTTTCCATTCTTGTCTCTATATATAATTAATACAGGTGGGATACTGAATTTACTATTTCTTTCTGGCATTTACAAAAGTAATGTGACTATAATAAGCCATTTGTGACTTCCTCTGCAGGCTTTTTGTATTCAAATTGTCCCTTTGCTCTCTTCTGTGGCACTTTTTCATTCCGTCCTTTACATCTGGAAACCCTTCCTTGGCTACGTCCTCTTTTCTCACTAATTGGATACTTTCCAGAGACTCAAAAAAGCTTAAACTTATTCCCAAAATAGCTCTCCAAAGCTAAATAAAGATCAAGAAACTAACTACAGTATGGTTAAAACAAAAAAAAAAACCAACCCTACTCAGATTTTCCTGCACTTTCTTACCATTCAATCTGTATTCTGGATACTTTGAATTTAAATTCTCTAAGAAAGGAACCTTCATCTCTGTGTTATCTGCAAAGCACTGAGCACACCTGTGGTGTTAAATGAATAGTTATAATAGATACATGGGTGAATAGCATTAAATGGCAGTGGGCACAAAGATATTCCCTGGATCACCTGTTTTGCCCAGCCTGATTAATGTGGTAATTGTGCATGCATTATTTAGTGCACAGGCTTTCCTCAGTGACAAAAGCCATATTGTGAGTGGCCACCAGTCCCATCCTGGTGATTTCCCATACGTGCAAAAACTTCCAGTGTTAAAATCCTTGTCCCATACTAAAAAGAGAAAAGAAGCCATGCTTTGTTGTTGCAAGTGACAGAGGAATTATCAGGCAAAAAGACAGAAAATAATTGGGCTAATTTTTAATTCCATCTTCTATCATTTTTGAAGGGAACCAAATTTAGTATCCTCGCCTTCCAAAACCTTCGCTCTCCTAACTAGCTTAATTGGTCTCTGTTCATTTCTTACTCAGATCATTTATAAACTGCCTCCATGGGCCCTGCTGCCTTTTCAAAGCAGCATATGGTCCCTCCATTCATGATAGTCACAATTTCTATTAGTGAGTAAAGGAGGAAAAAAAAATGTTAATGTCATATTCAGACTGCAGAAAAAGCCTGAAATGAAATTTGGGAATCAAGAATGAAGGTACCAGTAGAGACAATAACTCTGAAACATCACACACCCTGGATGATTTTTAGTTCACAATACAGTGATTTTTAGTTCACTGTATTTTTAGTTCACAAACTTCTACAACACTCAGTGTAGATATTAGGCTACATTTAAAAAGAAATTCAGGTTTAAATACACTACGATAAGCATCTGTTGCACATGTTGTTCAAACCTCAAAGATCGTCTTCCTTGTTGTGCTTTTACATGTGATTAAAAAAATAATGCCACATAGATGCTTATATTTAAATCAAGCCAAGATCAATTAATTAAAAAAGAATGTCTCAGTATTGAACTGATTAACTCACAAAACACAGAAGAAAAAAAAGAGTTCAAATACAGAGTTAGTGTCCCATCCCAAAAGATAAAATATCACAACTAAAAGACAAAAAATATGAGTTATCTTTAGCCCTCGCTTTTATAAACTATGCTACCTAAAGGATGCATTTTATTATCTAATCAATTGTGATTTAAATTTGAATTTTAACCAGGTAGAAAAACATTGCCACAGTTAAAGAAATGAAGGCTCAGGTCTTAGGTTCTAAGTCATTTCACTGGCTAACAGCCACAGATATTTAATGAGAAATTAATCACAGATTAAATACTCAGCACATCATATGGGCCTCAAAACACTTTTAAAAACCTCGTAGAAACATCAAGGCCTATAATCTAAACTTCCAAAGATCACATGCTGTAACAAGACAGAATAAGAACCCAAAGGTGGTATTTTATGTCTCTAAAAGCAAGAGATTATATTAGAATTATATTAGCAAGTGCACCATATCACTATGCAAAAGTTAGAAAGAAGAAGAAACACACCCCTTGCCATATTTCACTTCTTTAATTCACCTTAAAACACTGATCAAATCAATCTGTCAAAATTAACGTTTGTCTGCTGGAACAGGATGTTGTCATCTTCACTACCTAAGACCAGGTATAGCCTATTGTTATTCCAAACATCATTTAAACTCTTCCAATATTCATGACTAGTTTCAACAGTTAGAAAACAAATACATATATTATCAGACTTAGGCATGTTCGTGGTTTAATGGTATTTTGTCCGCTCTACTGACATTTTTTAAATAACTAGCAAAAATAAAAGTATTTTTAACTTTTCTTTCTGTTCTTAGATTTTTCTTTCCCTTTTTTCATAGTTAATCTTTTTAGCTTCACTCTGCTAGCCAACTTGGATGAAAGGTTAACACATTGCTAATTGAAATATACTGGGTATTACTTTGAACAGCAGAGGCAGCTTTTATGGATGGTGATATGAATTCAATAAAGCAGAATTAGCATGAAATAAGGCTAATTTAGTGCCTACGTATTTATCAATTGATTTCAAATTTTCTTCTTTAATGTTTATTTTTGTCATTCAGGAAAATAACTGTTTGTTATACAGGTCATTAACTTGTTTCAGTCCAGTGAAAGCACTAGAGCTGTGTCAACTTCAGAACTGAATATTACAAAGTCCTTCTGTTCTCACCACACCTCATCCTCATTCTCACCACATCACTATTCATACAGATTCCAAACTAAAACGCCCCTACAGCTGAATTTTGCCTTGAAATCCCTTTTAATGAATATGTTTTAGATGTATTTCTAATCTGCTGACAGTATTTGCAAAACAACTGGTTCAAGTACAAAAAGAAACCAACTCTCTAAGCATCTATATTTAAGATAGATAAACAAGTACATTATGATTGAGTTACTTGACCTGTTTTAAGAATGACAAAATCCAGCTCTGCATTATTAAGAGAATGCAGTAGTTATGTGTAGGGTAACAATCTATTATTAAATAGTTCCCAAGAAAAGATAAGCCTTCCTATATATGGATACAGTTCTTATTTCTCGGTAATTTTATACAGGACAAATTTGTTTCATACAATAAGAATTATAATAGAAACATAAATTTTAATATAATAGGCCATATTTCAACAAATTCAATTTGCATTACCCCAGTGCAGGTGGTTATTTATTACAGTGTATATACACATAATCTTGATGTTTTGAAGGTGACTCAGAGTGGCTGAGTGAGTAAGCCAGGGACAGCCAGGGAAAGCATTTACTCAGCATCTAGAGTACATATTACAAGCTCAGCTCTGCATGAAGGGCAATTTGGACTATGAAGAAGCAGCAAAAGGAATCAAGGACAACTGTAGTTTAATACTTCCAATCTCATCAACTGAGAACAAAATCCCATTTTTAAAGGAAAGAAATCTAAAGATATAAACCCGGTTCACTAAAATAGTTCAAGTACAGCCCTGAGAATTTAGCATCATCCATAATGAAAGTGTGGGCATTATTGTATAGTTAAAACATAACAGCTTGTGCTTTTCAGAAAACTGTTTCAAGGCTACTTGATTTGTTTTAGCATTTTTCTCTTTCTGTTTTCATTTTTTCTTTTAAATAAAAAACAATTAGATTTTATGCCACTGCAACTGAAGAACCTATATAAGCTGGCAGCAGTGGGGAAAAAGCAAAGGAGAGAGAGAGAACTAAAAGGATCTAAATGTAAAGAGAAAGACAGAAAGGAAAAGAGGGGTTTGAATCTAGAATGACTGAAGGAAGATGAGTCCTGAAAACAGAGAGAAAGAAAAAGAAATAGGCATCAGAAATGGAAGGCAAAGACACAGATTTTAGTCTGAGTTAGACAAACATATTTCTTGTAGAACACTTTATGTAAAACTCAGACTTTTGGCAAAGAGGCCCCCCCAGAAGACTTTTCTTGTTTTAAATCTATGTCATAGCAACATATTTACCCAAGACACAGCGTTCCCCAAACCTGATGCATTTTTAGTGACCGCTAAAAAGTAATGTATCATGTTTACTCACAATTACACCTTGTTCATTTTCCTCTTTTAACACCGAAAAGAAAACTGAGTTAAATTAGCTCTTATAGATTTATCCATTAATAATTTTGTCCCAGTCTCCTTGCTCTGTCTGAGATTGCTGATTTACTCTGCTGCTACACTGACAGTCTCATTTGTAATGCCTTGGCAGTAAGACCCATTTAAATCAATAGATATACATGTATGTACTCAAACATCATCTTTCTGCCAACAGGTCTAATTTAGATGCCTGCAGCCCTAATGATTTTATAGGGTATTTTGTTCCTTTTGCTTTATATGCAGCAAATACAAATATTTTTTTAGCCAACTTTCATGAAGTTGTTCATTTTACCAAAAATTCCACCAGAATTTATATATATTACACCATCACAGTTATTATCTCAAAACTAACTAGGGGGAAGCATCACTAATAGTTCCAAAATGGAGGTGTTTGTTTGTGCAAAATAAGTAAGAAAGAACAACCTAATTTAACAAATATTAATAAGAATATCTATGAATAATGTACTATTTTACATGTATGTATAGAGTACTTCCAGAATACAGCATATACTACTGTCTTCCTTTTATAATCAGTGAATCTGGAGTAAAGATTTGGGTAGCCCTGGATAGAGGGTAAAGGAGGAATCCAAGCACACAACCTCCTTATTCCCAATTTTCAGGCTCACGTGCCCAGCACCATTTTTTCGAGATGTTATTTTGCTTTAATTGCCTCGAGGCTTATCAGACATCAGGATTTTCAAATTTAGAAAGCAACAAATTAAGCTTTTGACCAAACAGGATGGAGTTCATCCACGATGAAGCACATCCTGGCCTTTATCCACTACAGTAACTCCTCCCTTCCAGCACGAGGGGACTCTCACTGACAACAGGCACACTTAGTTGAGTGTAAGCTGATTCTCATTGAGAAGTATAATTTTCACAGTTTAGCAGCACTCCTTCCAAATATGTCTTAATTCTGGAATTTATTACCTGTCCCAAAAGCAAGGTTTTTTTATTCCACTACGTGGGTAAATCAAGTTTCCACCTGTGAATTAAGGTTTATAAAGTAATCCCTATTATTATCATTTGTCAACTGCAGCAGGTGAAAAGATGCTAATTTGAATGCAAGTACAGTTGCACTATACTGTTTGTACATATTTCATTGTGAATATTTTACATTGTTCTATATGCAAGCCAATTCTAATGCAAACTATTTAATTTCCCCTAGGTAATGAGAAGGTAAAGGAGGTAATCAAGATGCAAATCTAGATTCTGCTGTTTTACTGCTAGTACAAATGTAACATGAATTAAAGTTTGATTTACCAAGAAAATAGGCATAGTTCTAAGGCAAATGGCCTCAGATGTCATTCCCTTCATCCCACTACCATACAGAAGAATTTGGCACTCTGGGCAGCTTCTTGTCTAATCCATGTTGCAGATATCTAATGATGGACACTCCAACAGCTGAAGTTTGTTACTGCCCAAATCACAAGTGACCACACATACCCAAAACTGTTATATCTCAACAGACTTTCCTACCAAGCTTAAGTTCTTCCATTTTTCATTGCAGATCACCCACTACATTTCTGACCATTATTTCTGCTCTTCTTTCAGCTGCCTCCATAGAGCCCCCAGTTTCCTGGAAGTGAGGTATGCAAAACAGGACACAGTTTGTCCTTAGTCCTGCTGTGAAGAGCTAAAAAATTACTCCACATGTGTTCTAGGCTTTGCTTCTGGTTATTCAGTCCAGAATGCTGTTTTCTCTCGCCAAGTGTAAGATCACTTTGAATTCTATTTTTTTCTCTCAGTAATCTGTCCACACAACAAGAATGTTGTCCACACATAGAAATTTAATTCTGTCATCTAAGTCTAAAGAGGAACAGAATTCCACAGAGTCCCACCCAACAGGTTTTTCACAGCTTTGACTGTGAACCATTAAACCACTCTCAGATTAGCTTTCAAAGAAATATTGTGTCAGCAATAGCATAATCCCATCTATATATTTTGTTAATGATCTCATTTGTTCATATCATTTGTTAATAATAATATTAGTAGTAAGAAAAACAACAGTCCTGCTAAACCAAGATTATACTGTACTTACCATTTCTTCCCCTACCATAAAACTTAAAAAATATTCTTGTTTGAAAACTGTACAGACTTTGCTGTTGAATTTATGCCTCAGTATTTCTTTAATTTCACACAACTGTTTCACTTCAGAATCATTTTATAAAAAGGATAAAGTTAACTGATCTATCTATCTATCTATCTATCTATCTGTCTGTCTCTTAACCATAAGAAAAACTTTAAAAGCATTCTAACACTAACTCTCTTTTGTTAAATAAAAAGAATCACGTTGCTTTTACACTTTACTGTGGGGAATCTTTCCTCTTCAGAAACAAGCAGAAGATGTCTGCTAAGAACATAGATGGGGGAAAAATACCATTCCTAGTGCTTCAGCATTCACAAAGATGTGTCAAGTTGAAATGAATCATTAAAAAAAAGCTTCCTCTCTTTTGGGGAATCAATTTTGAAAAAGAACAGTGGAATGAGCATTTTGCAGAACATGACACAGTGCTTGGAATGTACAAATAACAGAGTACTTTCCTCGAACATCAGTTACAACAACGCACAGTTACTTTGTCCAGACAAGAAATAACATTTATTAGCCATGTTCTGTTGCCTTATACAGTATCTTAGCGACCTAATGGTATTACTTTAGCAACATTGTTGTCAGAGTAGAGATGGACCCAAATTGAATTCAAATACCCTTGAGCCTCACTTAGCTGGGAAATAGGCTAGGACACAGTTGTTAGTCCAGGTCAAAGAGGAAAAAGGTAGAAGACAGCTTGGAAGTGCTGGAGGGAAGAAAAGTGAAGATGAAATGGATTAAACTGTAAACGGAAAAGAGCAAACAAAAAGGATTATTTAAAAAGAAAATGCTAAGGAACAAAAGATTTTTAAAAAGGTACAAGTATGAGTAAGCAACCACAAATTCTACAACTCTGTTACATTCCATTTCTTACATGTACTTAAGTGTTTGTGTAAGTCAACCACAAGTTCACAAATTTGATTATCTCTACAGACTATGCAGATTCTCATTACCCTGTTGTCCTCCGACACCAGGACACCTCTATATTGACTTCAGTAGGAGTACTCATAGAATGCAATATATATGCCCAAATCTTTGCAGAAGCACAGCTTTCCAAAGTATGACCCCAAAAGAAACACCACAGGCATTTTAGCTCTGCCTGGCAAGTCTTATGGACATCCTCCACATCCAAAGCTAACAGCTTGTCATTTCCAGGGAATCTTAGAAATAGTTAATTGAAATATTTTTTTCCTTCTCAGTTCCTTTAACAAAGTAACCACAGCAAGTACATATAATCCTCACTCCTTTGACCATATTGTCAGCCAAATACTATTTAAAATAATTTAAGGACATCTTTTTTAATGATTCAAGCAAAGTGAGAAAAGTATCTGTTAGGGTCGCTAATTCTGATCTTATGTTTTTCTGTCAGGTGAAGGATGCATTTGCTTGTCCTCAGTTTAGAATTTGTGCTCAGTAACTTCTGCATTCTTCTATCTGATGATGTTAGAATAGCCAGGTTGGGGGGAAAGAAGATATTATAAGTATTCAAGTTATAAGCAAACCAGCACCCTTAGAAGTAACCCACTGTGTTGGCTCATTTCACTGAACTGGACATACTTTCCGGTCATGACCCCGAAGTTTAAAAAGCTTTTCTTGCAGTGATTATAAAAAACTGAATAACTTCATGTGCCATATGAGACAAAATATGGTGCAATCACTTCTTAAAGGTCTTCAGTTTTCTATTGCATGTCCACAGTATGAGAGGTAACTTCCCTGAGCCTTGACCCTCAGCTCTGCTTTGCCATGTTGGAATGTCCCCTTTGAGTCCCCCTCCTCAAAGAGATGGCCAAATCAATTAGTAATATTCAGCTAAAGGATTCATTTTCTTTCTGGACATTCTGAGGTTTTTAAAAGCACACTTAGGTGTATGCAGAAGGAAGTTTGAACAATTTAAAATTTCCTATCATCCAAGGCTGATCAAGCCCAATCATTTAGAGAGGAGGTTAATTCACATATCCCTAGGACTTCCTGCACAGGAAAGGCATATAAATATTGCTCACCCTCTTCTTTGCTGTTTGTTTAAAGTTATCTTTGGAACCAGATGACCATGGAAATAGGATAAAATCGGAGGTGGGGTGGAGGTGAAACCCTCCTGAAGTCCTGAGTTATGGAATTTCCTGTCCTGTGAATGCTAGATAGCCTGGCACCAGCTTTATGTCCATGACAGCACTATTTGGTTTCTTCTAACAGATACTGGCCTAAAAAGAACATGTGAGTTGCTATTTCTGCTTACTAAAGGAAAAGTTTTTCAGCTTCAGTGTTGGACACATTTAGTGGAGTGATAAAGGAAGACTCCATTTCCCTCTGTGTGCCTGTTTATATTGAAGAGTAACTGCACCAACTGCCTGGAATAGGTAGAGTAGTGACACATTCCAAGCTACCTTTGCACAGTTAATATTTCTGTGACTGGTATGTATAAACAAGCAGAAATAGCTCTTGCTCTGCCAGTAATTTTTACATCAACTCACAATTTTTCAATCATTTTCTCATTAATTTAATACTGCATTTTCTCATTAATTTAAGTATAGCTATCCAGAAGACCAGCCTCTGGTGGTGATGAAGACCTGGCATTTGGGTGATATTCTTTTGCATGGGAAATTTTCCATGAATTTTGCTACCAATTGAGAACATTCTGTAAAAATCACCACAGTGTACCAGCATTTTAGAAGAAGTTGTTGCTAAGGAAGTTGAAGACATGAGATAAAACCTTTTATGAAGAGAAAATTCTCTGCACTTTCATTATTTGTTCTGCACATTGATTCTTGGTAAAGATGCAGTTTTCAGCTCCTATATATTTACAAGCACACAGATACTTTGAGTTAAACTACATGATAAAAAAAGAGAACTTTGCTTTTGCTAAGAATTGCAGTCATATTTTCCTTTTTTCCCCCCTTCTTTTTTAGAACCAAAGCTTTTGTAATTTTACATTTTATATGTCTAAGGTTTTCACAACAAGATAAAGCAGAAACAGAGGGACTCTCAAATGGAAAGTCTTTTTCCTGTGAAATTAAAGTGAACTGTAGTACTGTAGACAAATACTCAGACAAGAAAGACAGGTAACTAGGAAAGTATTACAAACATATGTTTGGAAGGGGGTTTCATCTTCCACTGTCCTGAATAAAATGCTTTAGGATATAACTGTGAAACACGAGAATCTAATGAATCCTCCCCAAATAAGGCTGTTTTATAAAAAATTCTGGTTGACTGACATGTATTTTGATCCTAACTTACAACTGTAGTAGTGCACCATTACTAATGTATGTGCTTAGCAGATGAAATACAACCTACATTATCTAACAGTAGGAAACCATAAGATGAGAAACAAAAACCAAAACGCAATCTAGTCAATATATTTAGTCAATACTTTTATCTTTGAAAAGTGTCCCAGAAGCTTTAATGCTCACCAGAGATCAGAATCTTCAGTTTATCTGCACCTTCAGAGAATAATATCTCCATCAGCAGTCCTTCTGGCATTACTAATTAAAGAATAATCTACTGATTTACCGACATGAGCTGGAATATAAGAGAATTCACACAAAACTGCTTTGGAATGAATAGTCCTGCAATTCTAAAATCCCAATACACCGAGCCATGCTAACTTTAGTGCCATTTAGTGGGAAACACAATATAGATATCTGTAAACATGTTTAATATGCAAATGGGAATATAATTACGTTTTAATATCTTTCCTTAAAGTTTAGGTCATGTAATATAGATACAATCCAAAACTTTGAGACCATAATAATTTTTTATGAAGTTATAAGGGCACTGTATGCTCTCGGCCCAAAATTTAAAGATGCCCACCAGCAAGAAAGCAAATATGCCTTTCTATTTTCAAAAGCCAGAAGTGCAGCTATACAGCCTCAATTCTTACACAGAGACTGGAATTTTTCTGCAGTTGTGACAGCACAATATGAGCAGCGAGTTATCCATCTTCCCTTACTAATCAAACAAGGAATAGAGGAATTAAAAAGAGATTGAAGCAATTTTATTTTTATTAAACCAAATGGATGCTGCGGCTGAAGTTTAGTAGAAAATGCCAGACAGTTACAAACAGCCATTTTCTGTAACAGAAAAAGACATAATGATACCCAGTGGTTCCAAGCTGAAACTCAACAAATACACACAAGAAATAAGGAACATTCTGTTGATGAAGACGATTGGCAACTGAAACAACTTATTCAACAACTGGGACAATTTCTTCACAATTTATGGGTGTTAGGTAAAGAAAACATCGGTCATTTCTCGTAAGACAGGCTTTGTGTTTCCCTGTAATTGTAACAGTCTTTATCTGTGCTGGTTCCTCTCTCAATTCCTCTTAATACTGGGAACATGAACTAGGGACTGTAGGTCTTAATGCTGGTTTTAATGACACTAATGTTATGTTTAATTAATGTATATTCAAGATCATTTTCATAAACACATCCTGTTGGTGCCTCACAGTCACAGCTGACCAGCTGATACAATCGACCATTTCTCGTGCTTTGTGTTTTGCAATTAATGGTTTCCATTTTATGGCAGTTTTATGTTATTAACAACTAAATCTTACAGTTCATACTGTCATACCTTACTTA
Organism: Chiroxiphia lanceolata; assembly: GCF_009829145.1. Taxonomy (NCBI): domain Eukaryota; kingdom Metazoa; phylum Chordata; class Aves; order Passeriformes; family Pipridae; genus Chiroxiphia; species Chiroxiphia lanceolata. The sequence continues at coordinate 7,595,632 of NC_045645.1, forward strand.
ATTGTGCTGCTGAAGTTGCCTGTGTTCCTCTATATTTATTGCCATATATTTAAATTTCCTTATTTTTTTTTTCAATTTATAATAATTTCATAAATTATTCCTTATGCAACATAGGACTCAAATGCAAGCTTCACAAATCAGCAGCATACTAAAAATTGCTTTATTTCTTATCACAAGCTCTTACAGGATTCTACAATGTCATCCCAAAGTCAGCCCACTCTTTTTAAACTTTCTAAAAGAAAAATTGCAAAAGTTCACGCGTGAAGGTATTATTACTTAAAACTCTGCAAAAACAAAGTCAGCTTGCACTCCACAAAACTTAGTACTTTAATATATTTGCAGACAAAGTACAGGTCTATTTTTGCAGACAGTAGTCTGCAGACAATCCTACAAAGGCATACATACTTCATAAGTTTTTATTATTTACCTGGAGTAGACTTATTCATTGTAAAATTAATCAAGGTACAAATCTCTACAGAATGAAAGACAGGATAGCACCACTGTCTGGGAACATATTTCTGTAGATATAAACAACCCCTCAAATTTGGAGAAAAATTCACTCTGCAATGTCATATATATATATATATTTGTAATTTGCATCATGAAAGACAATGAGAGTTATCTAAGTAAGCATTTTTACATTGCAAGAAGAGTTTCAAAAGGAATGCAATCTTGGAAAGTAATATACCCCTCTCTTTTAAGTCACCAACAGCTTTAGTTCAACCAACAGCAAAAACATCACTCGCTGCTTGTTTCTAAAGCCTCCGTTTTTCAGTTTTTAAAAATATGGCCAACATTTTCTTTATGGCCTAATTTTCTTTTAAGGGCTTCTTATTTTTATACTTTCATTTTCTACCCAAACTGAAATAATGTTATTACCTTATATTCACATTTCTAAAACCTTCCAGTACCTTTGAAGTATTATTGTCCTCATTAATATACAGCACTTTCCAATTTAGTGCAATGTAAGAATGTAATTCAAGGTCTATTCCTCCCCCACATCATTTATAAAATTGTCAAATAAAATTAGACTTATCACCAAACCTGGCAGTTCTTTAATGAGCAGTTTCATCTCGGTCGTAATTATTTTTTGTTTGTGTATGTTCAGTAATTTTTCTTTCTATGTCCTCCAAATTATTTTAACTTTTACATTTTACCCAATGGAATCACATTTTTTTTCCATTTTCACTTTGGAATTTCTACGTAATGCATTACATACATTGTTTTATATCTATATAAAATTTGAAAAAATAACTAATATTAGGAAACCACCCAGTAGAGTGCTTTGTTATATTTTCTTAGCTGTTTAGTTATTGTTAACGTTGCAGCTTTTACTGCTAATTATTGCAACAGGAACTAAGTAGTAATTACACTTGTTCACCAGGAAGTGTATAAATCCCTGTTAACTACTGATCCATGGTTCCTAACTGATATATTCACTGTCTCCTTAAACTTTGTTCCATTATATCATAAGGTTTTCCAGGATGCTTACCAAGGATATTCTCTTACTCTTACTTTATTACTCTGTTTATATTGTTTTCTTTTTCATATTTTCTGGTACTTTCCTGATAGTTGTGGTTCTTTTAGAAAAAAAAGAAAAAGCAGCTAATATTTTCACAAATATATTTCTGAATTGCCATGAATAGTGTCATATCCAACTAGCATGGACTTCTGGATTTAAGTATGTCTTCCCAAAGATTCTGCAAACAGTTTTACTAAAAACACTACTTCATTTTTCCACTTTCAGCTGATCTAAGCCAGAAAGAATCAAGTCAGCCTTTTTAGAAGGATGGAATTAATTTCCATATTTCCCTAATAAGTGGGGGAAGAGTATTATGAGAAAGAAAAAACATTTCACAGATTGGTATTTGATAAAATTCCTGCTGAGTAATAACCTGAAACCTGAAATAACACTTCTGTGGCAACCAACCTTACAAATCTCTTTCTTCTGATGTTTTACTGCTCAGGGCCTATACAAAGAAAATAAGAGGCCACGATTTTTGCACATGACTTTCAATTTATATCTTATGATTCTGAGATTACAGTTGATGTTAACGGAAGTAGAGAATTAATGTATTGATCAAAGAACATTTGGCATAAAGAATTCTTTGTACAGTCCTGACACTGTTATTTCAACCTCGAAGCAGAATTCTAGTGCTCTAAAAGAAACTGAAAGTTTGCACCTGCTGTTTTATGGGAGCCAGTAAATGCAGGCACAGCAACCTGAACCAGCAGACTCATGTGACTGTGTGGGTGCTCCCACAATAACATCACTGACTTTCCAATGGGAATAGATATTACTGTTTTCCATAAATTCATAACAGAAGGAAACGATGGGAAGGCAGAATTTTCAGGTAATCTTAAGAATAACATTGACAAAGGAATAAATTAGCATGAAGTGCTTATAAATGCATTTGGTTAAGGAATTAGAGGGCCTCAAGCTTTTGGAGGACAAACATCTCAAACGGGTTTGCTAAAGGAATACTTCATTTTGAGGGTTAGCTGGGCAAATATAGGAACTTGTCATAGCAAAGAATTCAACTACCTACCATAGAAACTCTTTCCCTGTCCAACATTATTGTTATTTCTGTATATTTGATGCAGCAGACAGCATGGTGGAGGAATGTTCAACCACTGGCCACTTAGTCCTCATTATGTCCTACTTTCCCTACTTTCTCAAATTTTAACCTTTTAAAATCAAAATCTTCAGTTGCACATCTTTTTGTTCATCACTCAATTTGATTCAGCTTCGAATGAACTGATACAACATTTTTCTCCACAGGACTTTTTTATTTGATGTACATCAAAACACACAATAATCACAGAAGGGGTTTTTTTAATTTAGTAGCAAGACAATGTTCCTGTAGAGAAATGCCAAATTATTTTCCAATCCGATCTTGCTGTTGGGTCATGGAATCCTACATGGAGACAAAGCAACTGCTTACTGTTCAAGAAGCCTGACCAAATCATGAGTATAATGCTGGGTTTCTCTAGGGACAAGAAAAGCAATCCCACGAAAAGCAAAATTATAACAAGCAGTGTGCTGGTTGAGCAGCATTTCATTTCCCATGCAGTTAGCAATCAAAGACTATTAGGTTGGTTATGTAAATTTAAGGACAAAAGGCATGCTGTTTTGACTCTACAATATGGATTATTTTGAACAAAAGGGTAGCCATCATTAGTGTCTGTTGTTTCAAAGAAGTGTATTGTACAATACAGAGAAAGATTATCTTTGCATATCATGTTGCTTACAGCATACCATAAATGTGTGTAGGACCAACACCTTGGTATCCACAGCCAAAATGATCTCTCCTTTTCTGGGTGAAGAATTTTTTTCCAAATAAATTACAGTTAGCAAAAATGGTCAGAAAAGTATTTTCTACCCTGATGTTCTGCAAATTGAATATTAAAAGTGATGCTCAGCCTTTCAGAAAGAAATCATTATCTAGTCATTAACTTTTCTTCTACCCTCCCTCTCTTCTTAAAAAACCCAAGTGTAAATGAAACTGTTTAAGACACGATATTGCAAACAACTAAATGCTTATGCCCACACAAATGACTAAATAGGAAGGTGAAACATAATTATGTTCATTTACAGTTTTATTTCTGACATCAAGCACTAAGTCTGCTCATTCAATCTTTTATGGGCAAACACCAATTTTTAATTAATCCACTCAATTAGGGAGTACAGGATGAAGAAACCAAGTCAAACTGTTGAACACATTCTTAGCAATTATATTTTAAAACAACAGAAAGATAGTGAATAGCATCTTGTTTAAGTAAAATAGGAATCTCATTAACTTGAAAAAAAATATTGCTCATCTTTAGAGAGAGGCAGAAACAACAGTTACTTAAAAAAGGAAAACTGAAGATTGGAAGTAGCACAGTACACATAATAGAGATAGTATCAATTAGGTGGGATTATTAATGCACTGGCAACAGTGTCTGTGGAGAAGGACATTGCTGAACAATTGTGGTTGTTTGTTTCAGTATAAAAGTTGGATGTGATTACTTTTCAAACACATTTTTTTGTTCTCTACTACTGTTTCCTTAAGTGCACATGTATGTGCATCCATGCCTCTCAATATTATGATATTTTGAAGAATTTTGTCTTTTCTTCTGCTAAGTACAACCTATCCAGAATGTCAAGCACTGTTCTTCAGAAAGATGCACATAAGCTGAGTATGCAAAAATGGGCAAACACACACTGCTCAAACTGTAGGACTCACTATGTTTACAAAAAGAAGCTTTTATACACACTCATCTAAATCTGAGTGGGCAGCCCTGGGAACCTGACCAAGACGTTTCTAAGCTTTTAAATGCATTTGTAGTATAGGCAATGAGGATACATTTATTTAATAGGTTATGTATTGAAATAATTGACTATTTCGGCGATAAAAATATTTATTTTTCACCTGCTCCAAACACTACAAATGTACCTAAAATAATTTTCCACTGACTCTACTGCATGGTCAAATTCAAGCAACCATTGTCTGACAACAAAACTTACTTCTTAACCAGAATTTAATTATAGATATTTAATGTTGTTTAATCTCAGTGAAAATTAGCATACAATTGAGCTTCAAATACTGTTTGAGACTCTTTTCATCATTCAATATACAACCATGATGCCTTTAATCAGAATGAGGTGCTTGCAGAGAGTGGACATTATATGTGTCTACGAGGATTGACCATTTACAAGGCAAATCTTAAGTAAGGTAAAGGGTGCAAAAATATTTGACAATAGTTTTTTAATAAAAAAAGTCATCGAGGCAGAAGCCTTCCCATATTTCTGCATTTTCTCTGTGACTACGCCTTTTTTTCTACAGTAAAGTATAACTTTACATGAAACTCCTTCTGTTTGGCTTACCTGTTAAAAATCTTCATAAAAAATACAAAAAAAGGAGGAAATGCAGTTCATGTCCAGTTCAGCACTGAGGGATCTGTGATCCACACTGCTCAAGCTGTAAGCAGTAACAATCTCTGAGTGAGTCCAGTACTGTATATGGTGCACACCATTTTTTTTGCTTCCTAAAGCCACTGATACAAGCTACAGTGGCTTCATAGGTCAGAGTACTATGATAAAAACATACTGGCTTTAACTGGATGTCCCAGTTTAAAGCCCAGAGGCTGGTGGTGAATGGAGTTACACCCAGTTGGCTGCCGGTTCCCAAGGGTCAGTGCTGGGGATGGTTCTGTTTAATGTCTTCACTGACAATCTGGACAAAGGGACCGAGGGCACTCTCAGTCAGTTTGCAGATGACACCAAGTCAGGCAGGAGTGTTGATCTGCTGGAGGGCAGGAAGGCTCTGCAGAGGGATCTGGACAGGCTGGATCAATGGGCCCAGGCCAACTGGATGAGGTTCAACGAGACCAAGTGCCTGGTCCTGCACTTGGTTCACAACACCACCTTGCAGCGCTACGGGATGGGGGCAGAGTGGCTGGAAAGCTGCCCAGTGGGAAAGGACGAGGGGTTGCTGGTCAACAGCAGCTGAACACAAGCCAGAGTGTGCCCAGGTGGGCAAGAAGGCCAATGGCATCCTGGCCTGTGTGAGAAATGGTGTGGCCAGCAGGACCAGGGCAGGGATTGGCCCCCTGTTCTCAGCACTGGTGAGGCCACACCTCGAATCCTGTGTCCAGTTTTGGGCCCCTCACGACAAGGGGCTGGAGTGAGCCCAGAGAAGGGCAACAGAGCTGGTGAAGGGTCTGGAGCACAAGTGTGATGAGGAGAGGCTGAGGGAACTGGGGTTGTTTAGTCTGGGGTGGAGGAGGCTCAGGGGGGACCTTACTGCTCCCTACAACCACCTGAAAGGAGGTCGTAGCCAGGTGGGGATCAGTCTCTTCTCCCAGGCAACAAGTGACAGAACCCTCAAGTTGCACCAGGGGAGTTTCAGATTAGATAAAAAAATCTTCACTGAAAAAGTTGCCAAGCCCTGGAACAGACTGCCCAGGGCAGTGCTGGAGTCACCATCCCTGGAGTTATCTAAAAGATGTGTAGGTGTGGCACTCAGGGACATGGTTTAGTGGTGGACATGTCAGTGCTGGTTTGATGGTTGGACTTTATGGTCTTAAAGGTCTTTTCCAACCTAAACAATTCCATGATTTTACGATTTCAGTCTTGATCAACATGATCCTTGATCTAATGGTATTAATTTTCATTTTTTAAAGGCAATATGCTGTAAGTTATGTGAGGTCTGACCAAAAAGCCACTCAGAAGAGAATGGCAGATATTTTTTCATTTTTGAACTAGCATTATCAGCTGCCGGATGTTTATACACAAATAAAATGTTAAATTAATGTAGCTTATTTACACGTGTTGATATAAGTATATATGTTAACCAATGCACACACTGCAGCTTTGGATAATCAAAACACCCCTCTTAAGAAAACCATGAGTAAAAGCCTTATTTAGCAGAGCAGTTAATTTATCCTTTAAACAACTTCACATAGTTAGAAGGAATAAAGTAAAAAGCAAAGAAATATAAATGATAAAAACCTATTTACTGTGATACCTCACTAGAAATGAAGATTATAAAGGCCAAGAAATTTCCAGTCAGGACAAAAGGCTTTTTAAATCTTTTAAATCTTTTGTTGTGCCTGTGATTACAGGTTGAAATGATTGATTTCCCTCTATGACAGTATCTTAAATTGTGTGTCACACAGTCAAAGTTTAAAGCTTGATAGGTCCACCGTACAGTTTTAAAATCATTCAGAGAAGCTCAAAATTTAATTAAGAAAAACATTAGACCAATTAAGACAAAATGGTAGTATAAAATATTAAGGTAAAACATGTATTAGTGTGACATTTGCATTTTTATGAAGTATGAATCACAAAGAAATAAAAACTGCTGCTAAATTTCGGTTAAGTCCCTTTTAAAAATCTTGTTTCCATGGCAATGCTGAGAGTAAGTTTTCAGAGGATGTAAGATATGGATTTTTTATTTAAAAAAAAAAAAACACAACAGTTTAAATGAGAAATAGCAACATCATGGTCTCTTTTCAATTTTCTAATATGCCCAAGAGGCACAGAAAATAAGTCACCAAGACATCAATGCCAGGATGAACGCAGGAGGACAGACCCCTACTTATTCTACTGTTTTGCAGTATGCCTCTAAATAAACACATTTGCCAGTGCAATTCTGCTGCAAACACACTAATTGTTAACAGACAACAGCATTTTTGCAATCTGAAGGCCTAGTAGTGCCCATTCAATCAGGAAAGCTTAATGACAACACCACTCATTACAGAGGAGCTGAAATTCCACTACAAAGGCTACCTAAGACAAAAGTAACCAAGTGATTCTTCTTTTACATTCCAGATCTAAGAAAAGTTGTTCAAGTCTCTAATGAGTAATCAGGGATTGAGGTTTCTAGGCTACAAAAATCCTGTTGTGGCAAAAAAGGCAGAAACCTAACACCCAAATCAATACTGTATTACTCTCTCCACAGGCAAGAGCTGCTGGGTCAGGAAAATCATGAAAAATTCATAGTGAAGGTGGTCAAGTCATCCATAAGATAGAGAAAATAATGCTATATCTAAAGATCCCTTGAGCAATCGAAGACATTTTATAGATTTCACCATGGATAAGTGCTGGTTTGCCTCATCCATGTACCTTAATACTGTTCCTCTCTCATTTCTAACAGTAAATGAGGATGGTCTGGTCTATATTTACTGTCTTTCTTATTTACTTTATTAATTTCTCTGTCTTTGTGCTCCACTGTTGCAACAGCCACCCACAGGAGAATTCTGAGTCACTCTTGCTAGTAGAAAAAGTGGGGAACACATCTTGGAGGAGTCTTCCACCTGAATTTCTCAGCAAAGGAGAGCATAATTCAGGCTAAGAGGAAAAGTCAGAAATGTTCTGCTCCTTTCTGTGACATCACTTCTCCAAAGGGGCACAAGCAACAGGCCTTTCTCTTTTATTAAGTCAAAACTCTTAAGCACAAAAAAGACAGATACAATTATATTTCATATAATAGAAGGGAGTGTTTAAACAACCACATGTGGAAAAGATTTGTGCATGATTAAAAACTGGGTTTGCACATCTTCATTCTTCCTCCAGCATCAAATTCATATCCAACAAAGCAACAGTAAAAAAAAAGGAAAATGGCGAAGGTCCAAGTGTACAGTAGATAATAAAGTAAGTAATAAAAAGGAACACTAACAATAGCAAGAAATGATAGAAATCTAACTGCCAGATAAAAGACACAGTGCTTTCTAAAGCTCCATAAACATTTCTGAAAATTGGGAAAAGGTACATTCCTCCACAATGCACAGAAATCCAAAGCTTTCCCGTAGGATGAACTGCACAGTTATCCCACACCTGCACAACGTTCAAACATCCTGTGATTCCAGATACGAGACACTTTGTGGAAAATGGATACAGTCATGATTAAATCTGTTATGCCAGAATAAGATAAACAATGTTAGAAAGATGGTGCATCTCTCTGCCACAGAGGAAAGAGAATCAAATTAAGGATTGAAAACCGCTGGTGCACTTTGTCAATTGTCTGCAGGCTGCGGTGCTGTCTCCTGTTCTGGAACAGCAACCCCTATCCAGTGAGCTATTGAAGAAATGTTGGAGGTTTTTATTGTGTTTAAAAACTATTATTCACCCGTGAATGTAATTGTCCAAGTATAATGCCTCTCCAGATACACATTAGACTCAATCATATCCCAGTTCTTGGAATAATCTAGAAAAGCATGAATACAAAGGCAAGACACATTCCCTCTTAGACTTGAATGCACTGGACATTCACCCAGGACATATATGAACACCCCTGACCTTATCATATGATACAAATCAAAAACTTGGAGAGCAATTCCATCAGTCAGCTGTATTTCAGGTTTTTCTTTTGGTTTCTTTTTATGTATGTAAATTAGGGAAGAATATTGGGAGCTTAAAAGCAGAAAAAAAAACAATTTGGACAGTAGTGGTCGACTTAGCTCTGAAGTTTTATACAATCTTATTTGAAAGCACATGAGAGAATGTATAGAGATTGGTGCCAAGGAATATAAGGGCCAATTTTTCAAGGTGCTACTACTACTGAAATGTCACTGAAGTCAATGGAAACTCAGGTTATTTTGCACTTCTTAGAAAATGCTTGAAAAAAATGAGACCATAACAGGGACCTTGTGAAATCACTTGTGGCACCTGTATTCCTCCAGCAAAGTATAAATCAGTGCAGAAAGCAGAGGTTATTTTGAAGTAGAGGGGTGAAATCAGCTGCAAGGAAAAAAGAAGTTATTATTGGCATGATCAGACGTTCATGATATGTGACAGTACCACAGATGATAATATACGTTAATACACATCACCAATATATTGCTGCATGAAAAAGTGTTCAACCAAATTTAATAATGATTGCATTTGAACAATAGATCAGAATATTTAAGAGTTTTCTTTGAAAATTACGTTGAGCAATGTACAAGTGTATCAGGGGTTTTCCAAAAGCGTTTCCTAAATTCAACGTTATGATTCAGCAAGTTCAGAAAACAACACTTTTCTAAAGACTGACACAAAGTGCCAAGAATGACAACATTTCTGGGGTTGCCAGTATGTCACTATACATGGATGAATCTTTTTACCTGAGTGAATATAGAAAAATGTTGCCTTGGACAGATGAGAGCATTGAAAATCTGCATCTTTGTGAGGCTCTGGTACCCATTTTTCCCAGTGCCCTCCACTGCCACCAGCTGAACTCTGCTGATTCCACAGCAAACTGGCTTGTGCCAAGGGAACTTTGTTGTGCCTGTTCTGACAACCTCATCTAGAAGTTTCCATTTACATGGCCCAGGCTACAAGTTCTCTGCTTAACATACCTGCAAGAGTAGCACAAAAGATTGCCACTTGTCTTATTTTAACCTACAGGTGTTTATAATTTCTTAGCCCTAACATGGTTATTTGCATGGCAAACAGGGTTTTTTCTTTTTTCATTCCCCCCCCCCCTCAGAAGTTCTCAGAAAGACTTTGTTCTAAGACATTCTTCTAATACCATACAGAGACAAAAAATATAACAGTTTCATTAGAAAAGAATGAACGGTTTGGAAAAGGAATACACAAATTTAAACAAGCAAAATCAGTGTGCCTTATACAAAGATAAGGAGAATCCCTAGGAGAATGTTAAAAACTTTGCATTTGTTTTTGTAATTATACACTCCATCTTCAAAAACAGGCAAAAATGCAAAATATTTTTCATTCACTTTCCCCATATATAGCACATCTATTAATAAAATAATCATTGGGCTTAGTAGAATACATTTTACAGCCTGATAAGCATTGCATTACACAGGAAAGTAAAATGGCTGTATCGTTTACTATGCTCCTCTCATTTAATATAATATCTGTAGCAGTCTGATGTTCTCACCATATTCTAACTTTACATTACTACAAAACACAATTTTATAAATTGTAAAGGTCTGTATGCACAGGAATGTATTTTAATACAGAAAACTTGACACTATCACTGCACTTCTCTTCAAAAATATTCTTTTCTTTCTTTGACATTTTTTTGGCTTACACAACAGGGTGCCAAACATTTGTGACAGCTTACAATAGAAAAACAATATTGCTTTTAGTTAACAATGTTAGCTATGAATATATATTGACAGCATTTTCACTGCAGATTTGCTGCCAACATAATACAAAGCAAATAGCATTCAATATGTTGGAATACTCAGGGGAATTAAAGAGTTTCAAAAACAAATTTATAGCATTAGGTGCTGAATGCTAAATCTAATGAAAATGCAAATTCAGGAGTATCTCCTGCACATACTTCATGCAAAGGAATACAGTTTGGCAAAGTGATAAAATTAAGATTGTTTAAGTCAGGAGAAAATTATGTTAAAATGCCTCTACTTGTTTGGCTTTTATAAAGCCAGTTTTACAACAAAGATTAATATTTTTCCCAAATTCTTTCTGCTTCTATTCCTTGAAGCACATCAGAAAGAGATCATAAAAAAACCCCTCAATTCCAAGTGCTCCCAAACGTTTTGAGAAAATACAAATACATAGTTGCATAATGTTAATATTTGTAACTTTACTACTGATCATATACAAACCCAAGCATCACTGTTCCCTTGAAGCAACAGAAGCTGAGTCTGTATGTTTATTATTATCTACAAAACAAGCAAAGCAGTGGATAGAAATTATGATTTAAATCTTATTAAAATAGTCATATACTGCAACATTGTAGTGTCATCTCCTATCTACTAAAATGGATTTCTTCAACCAAACATTCATTGACTGTACTTTATAATTGACATGACACTAATAGTTTTGAAACCATTTACAAAGCAAATTAACGTAGGTTAACAATACCACGCTGCCAAGAAAGCAAAACTTGATCAGATTTTGTAGCTGTTGAATATAATTTTTTATGAATCTTTAGATGAACTTGATATTTATCACCACTCAACTATAACAAGTAGTTCAACACATATCTAACAGTGCTTGTAAGACATAAAAATATGTAGGTTTTAGAATAACTTGTTTAGATAGCTATAAAATTATATTGTGAAAACAAGCTCTTCAGAGGTTACACTCTGGTCTGACTGAAGGTATTTTGTACCTTCTAAATAGCAAAGAAAATAAAGAAAAAAAAAAGTATTTGTGGAACAATATTTGGTTTTAACCACTGAAGCGTAAAGTTATAATCCATAATTACCAAACCCACTATAACATGCAATAATTTATGAATTTCAGGTTTATTAGAAAGCTGAATTAAACATATTTTAGGATTAAACTTGGCCATCACACACAGTTTTCCATGAGACTCATACTGCTTCCATTATAAAACAGTCTACACTGCAAAATTATCCCGTCCTTCCTACTCTGGTGAGAGAGCCACAACTCCACATTTAGATCCGCAAGGAGATGCAAAGCTTCACTTTTTGCTAAGCTATGAATTTGAAAACACACTTTCTAGCACATGCAGCACAATATGGAGCAGTATTCCACAAGCATCAAGGGAGCTGGGCTTGTAGAAGCTGAGACTCTTACACTGGTGAAGATGGAGTAAACACAGTTAATTTGTTAACGTCTACTGTCTCTTTTCACCGACTCTCAAGGAAATCATATTTTACATTTTTTTTCAGTTTGTGCTTGGAAAGGATTTCCTACTAACCTACACTAAATCTCACTGAAGGGTGACAACAGAAATCAATATGTGTCTCTGAAGAATAATCTAGCCAAACATTTACATTTAGAATATTCATTTGTATCTATGCATGAGAAATTCCTGGCGGGGAAAAAAAAAAAAAAAAGAAAAAAATAGTAGTTCTCTTCCTGCATACATACCATCTCTTTTTATAGGTTGATTTTTATAATGAACTGGCTTTAAATCAACAAAATAAATATATATTACTCCATGTGAAATAACAACTGACCTAGGGAGGTAGCTGTGTTAACCTTGGCTTCAAAGAAATTTGTTTGGTCCTTCTGCAGCCATAGGGAAGAGACAACCCACAAGGAGCAGCTATTATAGTTTCATCCTGGCTATTCCAAAGCCATGGAATTGCCATTCCACATGCCTGCCAGGAAGGATATTCAGTTTAATCTGGCTATTGAGGCAGTTCTAAATCTAACACTGCAGGTACTCAGCATCACTGTCGAATTTGCAGGGGCAAGCATGCCCTACCACAAAACCCAAAACACTCTGTAGTCCTCTGATTGTGGGAGATTGTGGGATTAGTTTTGCCCACAGAGTTCACAGGAGATCAGAATATGAACACACAAAAAGCTGCAGTGCAAGCAGCATTTTACTTCTCTGCATCACCCCTGAGCGTGACATGGTCTTGCATTAAACTATGTAAAGGTAAAGGAAAATCTGCCTGAAGAATCTGCACATTGGTGTAATATATTATTTTTGTTAAAATTTTAACCAATGTATTCTCTGAAGCTTCATGTGAATTTCCAGAGGGTAATACGAGGACAATGAACACAACACCCTTCAAAAATTATGCTACACAACAAGAAAATCAGATAAATGTTCCATAAAGAGTCATCAGTTCAAGACAAGAAAGATACAGTCAGATTTGCCATTCCAGTAAGTCTGTTACAAGGTTCCAGGTTAAGTCTCTGAATTTGTGGACTTTGATGTTCTGTTGGAGGATACATGTATTAAATGGGCAAAAATTTGGATAAGAATTTTCCTCTCAAAGTTGAAAATTATAATAAGGAAATGGTTGTCCGATTTGCTGTCACTTACCTTGGAAAATTATTAGGGAAAAAGGAAACTGCTAAACAGAAGCGACAACCCTGCCCAGCGACTGGCTTAGAGGAAACAAATGTTTGGGGCAGATTATTTACATTGCTTATACAAAGCCACTAAAAGCTTCAGAAAGATTATCCTTTCAATGCCAATGCAAACCCTATTCAACATGCACCAGATTTAGCAGAAATACAGGCAGTTGTTTTAAATCTATACTGAATACGTTCCACTGTATATACATCCCCCAGTAAAAATAGTAATAAAAAACTCATTTCTACTTGAAAAACCTGCCGAGTTTTAGCTCCTACATAACAGAATGCATATTTAGACTAGCACGTTATTCAGTAAAAGATGTCCAAACAAGATGATTTGATGTTGGAATAGTCATCTGCGAACAACCAGAGCAATGTAAGGTAAAATAATTGTCAAGTCAATCTCTAGCTTACACTTTATTGCAGAAATAAATTGAACTCTGCTCTAGCTTTTTGACACGTAATTCTGATACTAATGGGTTCAAATCCATTTCTCTTTGCTCTCCTTCCTAACAGGAAGCTTTATGTAACACTGTGTCAGAAATCTACCAGTTACTGGCTAATGTTTCCCTTAAATAAAAAGTCTCTGCCTGTAATAGTATTAACAGCTGCCATCAGTTTACAGTAATGAGCCACAGTTCATCATGGCAGTGCTGCTATGAAAATTAGAAGCTTCCATGGAGCTTCTCAATTCAGGAGAAAAAATTATCCAAGCTGTGGTGTAAGAGCAGATATTGCCTGTCCAAGGTTTGCAGGTCAGATCCTAAACCGGTGGAACTGCACTCAATCATTGCAATTGTGCCATTTATTATTCTGTGTCATGTATAAAAAAACACAACAGGTCTATTTTGAGAGTCAATATATAAATCCAGGGTTCTTTTTCTTAATTGCTCAAAGCAAAAAATCGCACAGTCGTTTTTACAGAGAATTTCACAGCCTCTTCACCAGATAAATTAAAATATATTTTGCTGGAAGAAACATAACAATTTAAGTATATATAATGTAATATCTTGTGTAACTTATACAGGTTTCCAGTTTCAATCAACAGTAAAACTAAAAACCAAAACCAAAACCAAAAGATAAGTAGCTACAAATCATGGCATTTTAATTTTATCTGCTCCCTTAAAAAATTGAAAATGCATATCTTAATGCTTGATAGCTCCATAATTCTACACACTAAGTATATACTTATAAACAGTATTGCAATGGAACAAAATATTTAGTTGACATCAGGATGGAATTTTTTTCTGCTGCATTTAACATTGTAGGAACTTTGCTTCCTATGAAATCAATGGGAGATATAGATTATTCTGAATTAAAAAGATTTAAAAAATCTAAAAGCAGGAAAGTTTAAAACATTTCATTTTCATTTCTTCAATATAATCTTTTTTCTTTTACATTAGTTCTATGCTTCCATATTCTGATGTAAAAACTTTTCAGTAATAAAAGGAGAATGAAACCAAATTTGCATGGAAGACAATTAACTCTGGAACTAAAAAAGGGAGTATTTAATCAGAAATCAAGAAGTTCTTAAATTGAAAAAAAAAAATAAGCCTGTCACATCACTGACACGGAGATCATCATGGTGCTGATTTTGTTTATGGCATCTATAATGTATTTTTGACATTTTGAGTGACAGATGCCACCAAAACAGAAAATTAAACACACCTGGCCATTAGTTGCCTGTAAGCAAAAGTGTTATATCTGAAACATACAGTATGTGTGCAATAATTACTGAACACTGACATCTAAAATGTTCTTAGAGGCACCTGGAACAGCAAAAGTTTATGAATTTAACACTGTCTTGCCAAGAGCAAATATTTCAGCAGGAAAGAGGTTCTTTCTCTAATGCTGAATATTGCCTGTGTTTACTGAGCTATCTGCACTCATTACTTGTTAAAGGATGATACATGTCATGACAGCTTTGGATAATTTCATGGAGATGCACATTATATTGCACTTACCAAAGTTTCACATGCACCCTCAATCTATTCCAAGCACAACGGAATTATTGATCCAAAATAAAATTATATGTACTTGAAAGGATTCCAACTTGGAAGAACCATCATTTATAAATCTAATTTTATACATGACCAATATAGGCACAAGTTTCCAAAATGGTAAAATTATTTTTCCTCACAACTGCAGTATGTTCAATTGATTTTTCTTTTTTTAAATGTTGAGATGCACATGCAATCTATTCTAAATGTCATCACTCTGTTTCTTATTTAATTATCATTTCATATGGCTCCCTCAGTAAGTAAATAATTAGTTCAACTGCAATCTAACCCTTTGCACTTTTGACTTACAAAAAAATTGTATCACTTTGCAGCACAGAGATCAGTGAAACTACTTTTAAAAAGTACAAAGGCTGCTTTGAAACAATCAATTTTGGTTGATAATACACACTTGAGGTAATCCAAGTCCTTCTCTTAAAAAAAGTAATGGATCCATATTACCATGTGCTATGGTACCAAAATTTGCATCATGAACCTGGCTCCACCATTCTTCCTCCCATTTTTTTCCAAGTGGAAGGGCATGTGCTGTACAAAGAAATTATCTATTTTCCCTGTAGTAACACTGTTACTTAAAAGATCCTGTCCAAATGCACTCACCTCAGCCTCTGGTGCTTTCAAGGCAGACAGATACATATGTATGCACATATGTGTATATAAAATATATATATATATACACTCAATTATAGCTTTAAGGAGCTTGGCCAGGGCAGTATATGCAGTGCAACACTGTGGTGCACATCAAACTAGACAAAAACTAACCAAAAAGTTCAGACTTTTGCTGCTTCGAGATTCTGCAGGGAATCCCAAAGGATACAAACACATAACTCTTATTTTGCTCAATTCTTGTCATATTTGCTAGTAAACACCAGGGGATTTCCAGTGAAACCATTCTCTAATTCAGATTAAATTTATTTACCTGCCTAAGAAACTGATTTTTCCTGAGGAAAATGTTTCAGGAGAGCTTTGCTTCCTTTTTAATCTTCCTTAGGAAAAAAAATCATAACTTCAACACTTCCTCAGTACATGCCTTTCTCCAAGGGAAAATAAACCATGATATGATATGATAATGACTGACAAACCCAGCAGCCTTAGATGAATGTCGAAGTTTAAATCGTGAACAAATTCACCCACAAGAACTGAAATCCACTACTTGGTAGCTAAGAAAAAAAGGAAAAACTTCACTCACATATGAAACAAATAAAAATTTGATACTGCTCTAACTAAATCAATACTAAAACTACAGAAAGCAGTGAATTAGAAGTTATAGCAGTGATGCTACTTACAGTTTCATCTTAAAGTCAAAATGGCAATGTGAGCTGGAAATATGGTTCACCAATACCCATTTAACCTCCTAAAATTAGATTATTTTCCAAAAAAGTATCAGAAGCAAGGAAACAAAATAAATATATGCGACAAAACAAAACTGGCACATGGAAAAAACTGGGTTTTGTCTACCTGGGTAAAGGGTGAATAAAATACCAAAATACAGGAAAAGTTAGGAGCACCTTTCTAAAATTAACATAGGAAGGGTACACAAAGATGGGTAACAGCTTCCTAAACAGGCAAATTCAAATAATATAGCCATTCTCCTTGAAAATTATTATAAAGAGCTATTTAGAGAGATTACAGGAGCTGCCCAGAAGAGGATTAATAAATTATTAAAAAATGAGTAACATATGCCTAATTTAGTAAGAATGTATCTGTAGTGTGTATGTGAAACACACTACAGAAAATACATATTTAAGATTGCTTAGGAAATGTTGCAAAAAAATGCTTTATTTATTCACTACAAATTTATTCACTTCAAAATTTCAGAACTAGACTCTTTCATAAAAACATATGCACTTTTCCACATGCATTTTCCAAAGCCAGGTAAATGCAATGTAGCCTTTAATGCACCGTAAAGAAAATATCTGCCTTCTAAACTGAGAAGCTGGAACAACTATAACATGTCATCAAGCATCTTGATACCAGTAACTTAAATCCCCAAATGACAGTAGAGCAAAGAATGTCTGCTTAAGAAAAAGAAAGTAAAAAGGTAGCCTATTTCCAACTTTAGACTGCTTTTGATGTCATCTTCACTCCATCTAACTTCAGATGCAGCTTCTGAACAAATTAACTGCACAGACCAAGTTCTTAGGTCAGAAAAAAAAATTAAGCACCTCACATCAAGGTGAGGTATTTTTTTTTGCTTTTCTTCCCCCCACCCTGCTTATCCAAAGTGTATCAGTTGGTATAATAAGAGACATTATCTTTCCCTGTACACATACCATTCATACCTTTAAACAATCACAGCTGTAACACCACAAGAAGCAGTTGTCTGCTAAGGGTCATTGAGTTGTTTTAGGACAGTAATAAGAGGCCTGAACATACTATAAAATCCAATGCCGATATTAATAGTTCATGAAAATCTAATCAATTAAAGACAACAGAGATCTTACAGCCTTTTACAGTTTACAAAACAGTGTAGGACAAAAAAAGAGAGACCTCTACAATGACAGTTCCACAAGTTCACAATAATATCCAGCTGTGACATTCTCTGTCTTACCTTGGCATCCCGTTTAAATTTCTGAAGCAATTTTTCCTTTTTCCTGATCCATACATATACGTAACAGAAGATCCCCCAAAAAATCATGAGTCAAAATTCTAGTTTCAGTCCAAATGCAACTGAAGTAACAGAGAGAATGTCTTTGAAGTAAATAACGTTTGGTTCTTTGATTTTTAACCTCAATCTGGATTGATTTATTAACTGTAAGTAACGATCAAATGGTATCTCCCAAATATCCATTCTTCTCCTCTCTCCTTCTTGGTATATTTTGTCAGTACCTTTGTGATGAAGAACTCCAAATGTGTTTATCAACACTTACAGAACAAAATTTGGCACTATTAGGAAACCCCTTCTGTTGGAAATTCTTTTTTTAATCTCAGTGAAAATACCATTTCTCAACATGATTCATCAGACAGCAGAGCTGTTCAGGGTACATACACACACAGAATATTTCATGAGGCCTAGACATGCATTACTTATTGGTATAATATGGCTGTTGTTTGGGAAACTAAAATCCTCACAGATATTTTTAATCCTTTCATCACTTTGTTCTATTTAACTCTTATCTCTTCTCAAATTGCTCAAAAGTATATTTTTCAGGACAGAGATCATCTTTTTCTGGCATGGTTACAGTATCTGGAGCAGTGAGTGTCAACGACTTGAGAAGAATTTCTGGCTATGGCCCTCAAGAGCAATAATCATTCTTTTCACCTGTAAAATCCTCCAATATCAGTATATTTTTATAATTTCTCACACATACACACATCTCTCTTTTTCTCACAAGAAGCTCAAATGAATCACTGTAGCTACTAATAGAACCAAAGACATTCCAGCTCAGAGGTAATCTCGCACCTGAAGCACGGCCTATTTAAAATACTTGGAATACTATTTGGAGATAAATTTTTTCATCCAATTTCCCGTTCCACGGAGAAGAAATTTAGCAAAATCATCGATGGTGTTGTAAGGGCCATGGCTGAAGTGAATAGGAAACAAACCCTGCCCAATACAGAGCGTTATCCAGGAATAGACAGCAGCCTGTGACACGTATATAATTAGAGAAATTGGAGGCTTTGCCCAAGAGACCATGTGTTCCACAGCAAATCCTATTTCCTTCACTCTCCCTTTGGATATGTGTAAATCATAAAAGAGTATGTGTTTTCCTTGCATATAACATATCAGATTCTTTTTTTTTTCCCAATATTGGTGTTGACTGAATTCACAGAACAAATAACAAAAAAAATCCAGAGCTCAAACCTTTTCAGACCAACTGACTTGCAAGTCAGAAAATGTATAAGGAGACCAAAACACCAGATTTTACATCTCACAGGTATCTTATATGGTGGTTCTTTTCCCCCATAAATACAAGGCATTAGATATTTCTTTTGAATTTTTCCTTGCTAAAAAAAAAATTGATGACACAAAATGTCTGATGTAGAAGTCCAAGTCACAAGGAAAAAGAAATTAACTCACCAACTTCCAAGTAAAAAAAAATTCTGTTGGTTCTACTCCAACGCAGGGAAGTGAACATCAAATAAACCAAGTTTATAATAAAATTATAAAAATAATGCTGAAAATATTAGGGCTGTCACTGAAATGCTACAGAACTTAGCTCCATTACCTGCCCTTGTTGCTGAAGCACAGCAGTAACCTCAGACACACGTACCAGGAGCACGGAAGCAATCATTCTGAAAAAGACTTCTGGATGATAGGGAAAAACAAATTAGGCCTGAGTTTCCATAGTGATACAGCAACAAAAGGCTGCTGCAATTTCCAGCTGTCTATACTGAGACAGTAACAGAGCAAAGGGACCACAGTCCCTTCTCTGAAAGTTGGGATTAGTGTACTCGGAATTGTCCATTACATTTTAGTTCCGCACTGTAAAGAAAATATTGAAGGGAACTGGAAGAGGTAGAATAATAATAAAAACAAGAAGTTCTGCAAGAAGCAAAATTACTCAATGTTATGGATTTGGATTTCACGGTTGGATTCTCTGGTATCTTAAAAATGCAAATTCCAATGAGTACTTTCTCCTATTCATCTCCTCTGTGGATTCTCTGATGTTTAATAAGAAATGATCTCATACTATAGCCTGGCTGCCAGTGGGAACACTAATGGCTCTCTTGCCCATCTGGCAGCCTGTTTTCCCAAAACTTACAGGAATTCCTGTCCAGTGGTGCTGAAACTGGCCAAGAGTTAAGAAGCTATTGAGGGAGAAAAGAGAGGAGAGAGATCAGCAGCCATACAAAGAAACAGGCTACAAGCAGACAGTGTGATCATATAAGCTTTGCTTCCTTGGGAAACTAGGCTAATTACCAAAGGGCTTGAAAGATTCACTTATGATGAAAGTCCAAAGGCCCCAAAGCAGAAAAATACTTAAAAGGTAAAGTGGTCTATTGGATATAGGGCTGAAAGAACCAAACATGATAGCTAGGTTGAGACACAAATGATGAGGAATGTTATAATTTACAGAAATATAAATGTTAGCCATGGATGATGAGGATTTATTTGTACCAAGAGGAGTTATTACTAAGCAGAATTGCAACTGGGAACTGTGGGATTAAATAAAGGAAAGCTTTAGGCTAAAAATCAAGCAACACTGTAAGTGAGAGGAGTCTATGGAGCAGTTTTGAGCCATAGGAAATGGAGGCTCCATGCCTTAAGAAAATTAAAACCGGAATGTAAAAAACCTTTTCTCTACAGAATGATAATGCATGGACAGTAAGATTGGCAGGAATGTCTAATAGGTCTTTGTTTTCATTTATCACTAGATTAGTAACACAAAATACTGCACTAATAGATAATATATAAAACAAATAAAAGTAGCTACTCTTTGTGAGTTCTCATCCAAATGGCTGAAACCAGACCCAGTATATATAACTGTATAAAAGTGCCTTCCTCACACACTACCTATATGATAAATCAAAAATAAATACAATATTATACAGGCAATGATTTACAGACAGTTACTAAAATATCTACTTTTACACATACTGTGATCGAAGTTATTTCTGTATTAGTGCAACATTTTTAAGCAATACTGAAGAGCTTGAGTTTCCATGTAATTGTTTTCTAGTAAAACATAAAATAAACTAATCAAAATGCAGAAAACAGATTATACAGTATGTTTGATGCAGCGACTTCTAACTTTCATTTAATATAGCTGAGCTGTAATGACTAATACTGCCCATGGCCTCTAGTACAAAGGCCTAAAAAGGGTTCCAGACTAGATTATGTCCATGCAGGTCTCATTTTAACGGAAATTGGAGAGATGGAAAAAAGATTATAGGAACACACATTATAAAAACAGACCTCACAAGTCAAACTTAATAGTGGAACCATTCTCTTTCATGTAGACAACCATGAAAACAAATATCCTGTAAGCCCTAGATATATATTGTATCTTTCTACCCGATCTCTTTGCCTCCTTGAGACAGATTCCCATTCATCTCATGACTATATAATTTGATCACAGTTGAGTAAGACACAGCAGGGGAAAGGGTCTGTCTGATAAAGTATGAGGCTCCAGGAAGATAGATAAACAATTTCATGATTTCTAGTTGTAACAGGAATGGTGCAGTGGTGGATATGAAGATATTAGTCTCGTAGGAATACAAATATCAACCTTCTGCAGTTTTTTTCTCTTACTAAATATGTTTTATTTCCATTAAGTAAAAATGACGGATTGATTCTGATAAACTAAAATAAAATGCAAGATGGACACAAAAAGTGGAATTAAATGTTTTCTGGTTTTTCAATGGGAAAGTTTGTATAAAACTTTTACAAGTTTGTAAGCGGAAAATTAGAGCAAGGAAGTTTCTTCCTCAGGGGGTATTTTTACTGCAAAGAAACATTGTTTAAAAGTAAAACAGTTGCCTATCAAATTGAGTTGACTCAGATTTAAACCTCCTCTTTCACAAGGGACACATTGGCAAGCAACTCCTCTGCTACAAGTCACTAGAGAAAAGCCTGTTTGCAAAGCTACCTCATTGTTCTACATGTATTAAATGAAAGCTTGAGTGACAATGTTTGAACAGCAATGATGGACTTCTTTTCCATATATTAACACACATATTTGGTTGGAATATAAAACCACAAATATATAGCAGCAATTATTAATACAAGTTCTGGTAGCTGGCAAACATTACAATGTCTTTGCAATTACCTGCTGTTTTGGATAGCTGAGAAGCATGGTCACACCCTGTCATGCTGACACCTGCTTTTATTTATAAAAATTCAGAGAACAAAAAGACATTTTACAGCAGTTTTTAGTTACAGACCCTAGATGTTACCTTTTTTGTTTAAGAAAATATATTCTGGAGCAAGCAATTTTTAAAGCTGTCATACCATCTAATTTAGCAGCACTTACCTGTGATTCTTTCACATTTTCAACAGTGAAGTTGAACCAGACTCGAAAGCGTGGGTTACATGTATCTGGTCTGATGAACAGGTCGTACTCAAACTCTGTGACATGGTCCACCCGTCCAAGGTTCCCTACCAGGAACATATGAAAAAGAATGCATTTTAATGAATCAACTCCTCAGGAAACACACTGAGAAAAGTTTTAAAAATTTCTACCTCTGTTGGTTAAAATATACAAGTATAATAAGCCTTACAACAGTTCATAATTACTTTTAAAAGGCCTAATCATAGTCAAAAAATAAAACATATATCAAAAAGAAGACAACAAGCATTTTTATTATTCAATCCAATTGACCTTTTGCCTCCTCTTCTCTGAGTATTCCAATTATGTGCCTTAACATCCTTTTAACTGTTTCTGTTTTCCATTTTTCTGCTGATGTCTCTGCACATCTTTTAGCCCCCACCTGTATGGATTTCTTTCTTTCCAATTGCTGCTCATGTTCAAGCCCCTCCAAAATTAAAAAGTCCCCACATTTCCCCCTGGCTCCTCTGGCTGGTGGTCTGAGCATCCCTTTCCCCCACAGATGGGCCAGCATTCCTTTCCTTTTTGATTCAAAAACTATCTCAATACTTTTCCTCAACTAACACCTCTTTCCAAAGAAATAAAGAGATTTTTGCCTCAGCTTGTTCCTAGTGAATTTCATGGAATAATATTTTTAAATGTAGTCAGAGCGACATTGTCCCCTATGGCATTATCCAGCCGGCAACCACTCTGGCTATAGAAATAAAGTTCAGCACTGGGAAAACCCACTAAGTGCTTTTAAATTGCTAAAATGGCATTTTTCCTTTGAAGTGTGCCAAGATTTTTAGAGACAGGGTTTAGACTGTCCAATTCATTTATACACTACAAAAATAAGACTTTATATTTTCCTGATTCAATCCAAAACTCACCTGTCTTGTAAGACAGGGCCATACTCTAGCTCACATGCTAAATTACATTTATTTAAAAATTAAATTAAAAATAGCACTGAAACATGGGTTACAAATATATTTTTGGGGTTAGATATATATTTTTGGGCTGGAAATATATTGTTGCATTCAAATACCTATTTATAAAGCTATTTGAGCTAAACAATTCCCTTCTCAGCAAGTCTCATGGCAGTCAATAGGACTGTTCTCTGCTAACACACTGCTCAGTACCAGCACAAGCAGCAAAATTTGGCTGATCTGCTGTTCTGAACTAGAAAAGAAGCAGGGAAAAACTCTCTTCATCAATATATTTCCAGAATTTCTTCCTTATCCTAAACTGTTTCTAGCTCTACTAATGGAACATTTTTAATCTTCCCTATTTTTAATGTTATCCTCTACTTTCCTACCCACATCCCTCTTTTCAGAAGAAAATTCTCTCCACTGCTTCCCTCTGCAGAGACCCACTCCACGCTCACAATCTGTTCCTGAGCGCTCGCCTCAAGGAGACACTTGGCATTGGAAATATTTGAAAAAACAGCTCTATTGTACAGCCAGAATTCCTCTGCCAAATACCAATAATGTCACCTGCCATCCCGGGTGTCGGCAGTGGGGCTGCAGGCTGAGCTCCCTGAGCCCATTCCAGCCTGTTCCCGATGGTCCCGCCCGGCTCCATAATGGTTGCACTCCACAGCACAGCCCGGCCCCCTCAGCCAAGGTGGAGGCGCCTTGGTGAAAATGCGTTTAAAAAAGGGCAAAACCCACACAGAAGGGTGAGGGAAGCTGAGGAGAACAGGGGCTTGAGGAGGAGGAGGAGGAATGAGGTGCTCTGGGCTCCAGGGCAGAGACTCTCCTGTGTCCTGTGGGGAGAGGCTGGAGCAGGTGGATGTCTCCTGAAGGAGCAGCGGCCCACAGAGGAGCCAGGCTGGAGCCAGCACTCCTGCCAGGCCGAGGGCTGTGGGAAGGGAAGGGCCCAGGGTGGAGCAGGGGAGCTGCGTGAGGAGGGAGCGGCAGCACAGCACTCAACAGGACAGGGTTGAGAAATAAGGTGAAAAAGCTCTTGGGTCGAATACAGACAGGGAGATCCCTCACCAATGGCCTTCACAGGCAAAACAGGCTCCGCTGGGGGAAAAACAGGTTTGGATAGTAAGAAACAAAGAAAAACTAGAACAGTGCGCAGCACAGCCCCCATCCCCTCACTCTGCTCCTTGTGAGTCGGGTGAAGTTGATCCTGGGAAACAGGGAAGGATGGGGAGGAAGGCACTGTTCTAGTTTTTCTTGGTGAGGGATCTCCCTGTCTGTATTCGACCCAAGAGCTTTTTCACCTTATCTTCTCACCCCTGTCCTGTTGAGAAGTGTGGATGAGAGTGCCGGATGAGCATCAAGCAGCTGGCCAAGGCCAACCCACCATATCTCCTGGCTTTAGGTGAAGTCCTTGACGCAACCAAGTGCACTTTCTGCCACAGGGGTCAAACCCATCACTTACTGACAACAAAAGAACTCGAATCTTAACATAAACTACAATTTCCTACAGATTATTATCCAAAGTAAATAAGAAGAGCAAAACCAAGCTATTGTATTATAATACCTTTAAATAAAGGACTTTGTTTTTCTGTATTTTTCATTAAATGTCATGCATAAATGACACAGTTGGGATAATAATATTTTTTGGATATTTTAAGTGGTCCAAGCTGTTCATCCAAAAAGGTTGGATTCCAGTTGCCTCACAGGTCACAGTTAAGCTCTCTCTGTACAAAGCTTGGTGTGTGGATGCCCAGAGTTACTGCAGCTGTGCATGGGATCCTGTTGGATCCTCCAAGGTTAGAGCAGCAGGCTGGATGGACACAGACTGTGGACCAGATCCACGTATACTATGTATACATGACTCCCAGTGATCCCAGCAATTCCAGATACAGATTAAGTTATCTGCAGCACAGACCAGAGGTGCAAATTTTGATTGAATTACTTGCAAAGAAGGACACAGAAGCAATTAAATTCACATTTTAAGTTCAAAGACCATTAAAACCTTGTACTGCAAGGCATAGGAAACTAAAAGATTATTAAGTGAACAATTAAAACAGAGCAAAAGGAGACCTTGATTTTGACCTATTGCACATTTCAGTTTCTTTTTCAACACCAAACTGATCTGAATTGTATGGGAGACAGATGACTTACTCAGAAGTACTTTATGGAATCCACAGGATCCATAAACTAGCAGAGAGGAATTGTACCAATGTCAGTGAAACCACTGACGGTGAAGTGCTGGTGTGCTGGAACCACTGCCATCCAGTCTGCTCTGGAAGACCAAGCTACCTATCTCAAATCCAGCAGTGCCTCTGACAGTTTAATCATTGTGTGCTCAATTCTCCAGGAGTCCCAACACTGTTTTCTCTCTTGATTCAAATACTCCCTTCCCTCCTAAATCAGTATTTTTTGCTTTTGCCAGTTGCATCTCACTTTATTACTTTTGCCCACGGAACTGCCTCTTCCCAGGCTCCCTCAGAGCACACATCAGCTGCCATTGTCACCTGCAGCCATTTGCAGCTCAGTGTCATTGGAACATTTCATTAGCACACTATTTCTTCTCTGTCTTCCAGATGCTTAAGAGGCTGGACTGAACACTAATGCCTTCGGTAACTAATTCAACAAGTTCCTCATGCTCAATAGACTATTGTTTGTAATATCACAGCCTTTGCTCACAATCTGTCAGCCTAATTTCAACCCACGTAGCAATGTCATTAAACAAGACGGCAGTTTTGGTACAAAGAAGCCTAGAACTGTAGGAACAAAACACCTCCTCGCTTTAAGAGATGCTTTGTAGAAAACTGATAATGCCACTCAAAAACATTTTTCGGTGTCCAAGAGAGGATATAAACTTCTCAATGTTAATCTCACAAACAGACCAGTTTTATGTACTTCACACTGCTGTAGTCATGGGAAATATATTTATTCTAATGAATCAGAATTATATTCCAGTACCTCACGTAACACAGTGAAGAGCATTAGAAACCATGAAACAGGAATTGAAACATTGATTACAGCATTCCATTTAGATATTAAACCATTATAATACTTTAACATTGAAAATAAACATTTTTTTTCTTAAGTGCAAAGCACTTCTAACCTGATTTTTTTAAATATCTCTATAAGGTTCCTTAAAACTTCTCTGTGTCACGGGAGTCTCTGTGTGATTATGCAATACACACTCTGCTTTGCAATACCTGTGGTAAACAGTTTCTGTGTTGAAATGATGACAAATATAAGAGAGAACCAGATAGCACCAATTTTGAGTAATAGTTTTCAGTCTTGATACAACTACTGTAAGACCCTTTGCATGCAATTTTTATTCTGTGTACAATTCTAGTCTGGTAGTTTGTGGTATCAGTAAGAGAGTCTGTCCACAACCACACTGATTAAGTATGTTCTTTTAAAATCAAAATAAAATGTCTCACATTACTCAAACATCAGCTTTGCTTTACTTCACTTTGACTTCATGCCCATATGAACTCATCACCACTCCATTCAATAAACTCAGAAGTTATATATATGAGATTATACAACATTTTTCAAAGCCTCATCACTCCATAATTTTCGATTAGCATTATATTTGGAGGTTAACATTATAAAACATAAGATATTAATAATGTTATCTAAGGTACATGTAAGATTAAAGAACTGACTGAGTAACTGACCTGAAAGGGAAAAAAGCCCAACAACATTATGAGCAGTAATATCTGAATTGATTGGCATTCTAAACAATTCTTGTTTACTTTTTTTTAAGAGGTCAAATGCACATCTGGTTGTCAAATGGCTTTCTGACTATATCCTAAAAGTAAAACAAACAATCTATTAGGCGAGCCAGCACTTTACAAAACATTATGGATTTTCTCTCCTATGCACTCTGAAATTAGTTGCAGGGGCTTTTTCTATTATTATTTTACTTTACAGAAATACTGGCACAGATCTTTTTAAACTTATGGGAAGATGTGAACAAATCAAATTCCCAAATGTCTATAAACCGACTTTCACTTAGCCTTGGGGTTTGTTTTTAAGACACGCTCAATTTTCAGTCACAGTTCTGTTCAATACTCTCAGCATACTGAGAAAAGAGGAGACATACTTTCCTTTAATGATTCAAGCTGAAATTCTTAATTATATTTCCCTAAATTGCTTTACAGAGTAATGTTTAGTGCAATACTCTGAAAATGCGAATAGTGAAAGGGGTCAATAGTATGTTTCAAGTTTCTTTAAAAGTCAGAAAAAAGCCCAATGATACTCTTTTATTAATCATGCAACATACACTTAGTCCTCATAAAATATTAATGTATATTGCTTCCTACATCAATAAAAAGTGTACTTTACACAAAGAAAGAAAACCTGCTTAAGAAAATGCTAGCTAAACTTACCAAACATTCTAACAATTATCATAAAAATGCTAGAAAAGAAAATATAGATATGTTAAGCAATCCTAAAATCTTCTTAAAACCACACATTGCGCTTGCCTACAGAGAATTTTAAGATGAAAAATAGACCTTGAGGGTCTCAGACAAGCCTGAGGCAATATAAAGAAAAAGGTCAAACACTCTGCTAAAAAGGACCGTTATCTTCAGAACAACAACTTATCAGCCAGCTTGCAGCCCTGCTTATTTACAGTTATTGGTCCCAGAGGAAGTGCACTTCAGCGCAGGGCGCGATTACTTTGTAATGAGTTTGCCAGAAATGGTAAAGGAAACTAATTTGTAACAATGTGCTGTTCCCTGCACATGAACTTTCTCAGACACTTTTTTTTTTTTTGTCCGGCAATGAATAACTAACTTCAGCCTCCCTAATAAGCAGCAAAAACACAAGTGCACTAAACCCGACTCAGTTGCGAGCAAAATGTGCTGAAATATCAGTGATTATCCCTCTCAGCTGTCCATTACAGTACTCATGATGACCACCAATTCCCCCGTGGTGGATACACAGAATGCAGGTTTCAGGGGGTGGATTTGCACATGAAAATTAACACCATTTGGAAGAAAATAGCCTGCACCTGTCACAGATTAGCAACAAAAGGTCAAATGCCTCCTTTTACACCTAGAGCACTTGCATATTGTATGCCTTGCTTATAGGAGACTAATTCTGGTTTCTTAATTCAGAAAAGTGAGCACCATGGTGAACTGGGGAGAAGAAAAAGAATTA
Organism: Chiroxiphia lanceolata; assembly: GCF_009829145.1. Lineage (NCBI taxonomy): Eukaryota > Metazoa > Chordata > Aves > Passeriformes > Pipridae > Chiroxiphia > Chiroxiphia lanceolata. Next base: position 7,623,947 of record NC_045645.1, read on the forward strand.
AATCTTGGCTAAAAGCTATCAATAAATCTATTGATCAAGATACATATGAATGGAAGTAGCCGAGGCAATCTCTGTCTCTAAAAGAGGTAGTTTTTCAAAAGAGAATTACACAAAGTGCTCTTCTGTTTTTGTCAATATGCTGCCAGGTTTTGAAATGCTATTTTTCATCCACACAATAAAAATCTTGACAAGTAAGCAATAGAAAATCACTAATACACTTGCAGCTGCATTTCAATCTATACAAATTCTTTAAACAAAAACAACCAAGGAACAGATTGGAATATACATCATTTTCACCAGTTGAACCTGGGATGAAGTCCAAGATAGCCAAACAGTATTAATCTATATTTCATGCAACTCGGTATTTCACAAAATAAGGTGAAATGTAGAATAGGGAATACCCACAATGGAATTCATCCTTATGGATCATAAAACACATTGAGATGATAATGCAAAGAAACTTTATCAATATGTTCTAAATGGAACAGGAATCATAGGGACTCAGATCTGTAAAAACTTCTCTTGAGTGAAAGATTAGATATCTTCTGGAAGGAGTGCATCTAGGAATATCAGTTGTAAATTCCCACTTGCTTTATGGTCTTTGTCTGAGCAAAGAATTTATAAAAAATAGTTTGTTGAGAAGTCCTGAATGACTTCTAAATAGCGTTTGATTTCTAAATAGGAAAAAAGAAAAAAATCTAATGAAATAGTGATGATCTCTGAAACCTATGACAGTTTTTGCATCATGTGCTGGACTCCTGCCCAGAGCAGATGTTAAACCCAGATTCCTGAAACCTCAAAGCACATGATTTGAAAAAAAAATACAATATCATAAAAACCACATATAGAACATCTGTAAATTATGCTCTAAATTATTAAAATTGCACATATCAAGCTCTGCAATACAAAATCATACCTACACCGCCACAGTTACATCGATATTTTGCAAAAAAACCCTCAGTACTCTTCAGCAATATAGTATTCTTTTAAAAACCTGATGTTTTGACTGAAACAGTTAAAACCATAGCAATGGTCATGACTGTGCTTGTGGTCAAATCCAGATTACCTTTGGAAAACGGTCGAGACTATCAAATAGGCAAAGCATTTCAAAACTACATGGCAAGACTTGATTTGTAGTCTCTTTTCTATCCTCCCTCCTCAATTAAGCACGATGAAATTGTTATTTCCTTTATGTTTTAAGTTTTTCTCAGTTGTGACATCCAAAGGATGGGAAATCGGTAGTTTTTGGGAAAAAGACTGTACTGGAACAATGACCATCTTAGCTCTCAGAAGCAGCTGGTAAAAGGTCAGGTCCCATCTCTGGAAAGAGTAGGCTGAGATGTACATATTAATGCACAACTTATAGAGGCCAAGCAATTCTGACTGAGCTTTTATTGTAAGTAGACAACGTGATAAAATCTAATTGTGAATGACAGCACAGGAAAATTCTACCTTTATACTTTTCTTTTTGATCTCTGAATATAGCATTAAAATAAGTTGTATTTATTTTTGGGGTATCTAAGAGTTATGGGTCTCCACTCGTTTGCTTGTCTCTTTTAGTGTAACAATACTCATTTTAATGGTGTTGCTCCCAATGCATAACAATGAGAGGCAGATCTGATTTTCCACACCTTTTCAGGATCACAGCCCAAGTTCCACTCTTTCCAATATTTTTCCTCACAAGTGATATAAGTAAAGTAAATTGGACCCATTTCCTCAGGGCATCCTGCCCATAGGATCTGGAAACAGTCACTGCTTCTCAGTGGTCCCAAACAAGTGTAATGAATAAATCTTTAATTCTTTCATATTGAGTTAAACTGCAGAAATATTAATGATGTGTGGCTTAGACTGAAACACCCACAGGAGTTTTATAAATTAAAACTTTTATCTGAATTAGAGTAGGAGGCAGAATTATCTTACACATGGAAAATTAAGGGAATTGGAAACCTGTAAGAAAGAAGGACTGGTTGAAAAGGAGAGGGTCAGAAACCATCTCACATATATTAGCTGAATATAAAGAAAGGGTGGGTGGGGCAGGAAATGTTGTGATTTATTTTACTAAAAACAGTTACAAAAAGATTCTCATGTTTTAGTAGTCTGGATAGTGTTGCCAATGGACAGTTTTAGGACGAGTTCTTCCTTTCAGAAAAAAATACTTTTCTTGGTCACAGATGTTTGAATGATGTCTGGGCAAGGGGGAAGGGGGAATACAGGGATTAAAATTTATTAAGCAGTAGTTTTGAGGCTCCTCCTGCAATGAGGATACTACTACAGATTTCACAATATAAATAATTGTAAAGCTCTAGCATGTGTTAATCCCAAAGGCCACCTACTTACATCACTTGCAACTTTCTTTTAAAGATAAACCAGAAGAGTAAACAAGGCCATTTGGAAAGACAACACAAGCAACTAGAACTGGTATATTTTCTGTCTTCTTATGTTTCTTAAGTAGAGCAGTCTTAATGGTGATCCCAGTTTACAGCACAATGGAAAACAGCAACAAGTAATCCTGAAGATTTTGAGATCACGATTGCTCAAAAACCACCATGAGCAGAATAGCACAAAAGAAAAGCAACAGATATCCCAAATACTACAAATATTGTATATATTGTATATGTGTGTGTATATATATATATATATATAGCATATGTATTAAGAAATTGTACAATAAAAACTTGCTGAAAGAATTCGATAGTTTTGATCAAATGAGATTGATATTTAATCACTTGCAGCCAAGGAGCCTAATTTCAAAATTGCCCTTATCGATAAATACTGATGCTTTCAGTTAAAGGACCTAAAAATCCTGGTGCTGCAAAGAATAAAATGTCAATGTTCACTGTGTGGGGAAATTGCAAAGGACAGATAAAATGGAGTCAGTCTCTTGACTCCTTCTCCTGCATCTGTGAGATTCTTATAAATCACAAAAAAATCAGCAGAGCCCAAGTCTGCAGGACAAATTCTCCTAAAAGTCACAAAATCATGTAAATACACAAACTGACAGTGATAAAGTAGCAATGCATCAGCTTAGTGAGGAGTGTCAAGAGTGCTTAAAAATCAGAGGCCTGCGCCCTAAGATGGCCATTGCACACCCACTACACCAAATCCACCAAATCCCCAGAAAAACAGATTTCTCTGCTCCCTCTTTATCAATTCCCCAAAGGCCTCCAATGACAGATGGGCAGTTATTTATCCACAGCAGTGAACCTTTGTTAAAGGAAAATCAGAATACAAAGAGGTTTTGCATTAGTGTCACGAAACTCAGCTTTCTTTAACAAAGCGTGTGCTCCCAAAATGGGTCTCTCACGGCTGTGCATGTATCACATCTTTCAAAGCAGAGCTCTTAAAGGAAAAGCATTTGGGGAAATTTCTGTTTGGAAGTCACTTAGCATATAATGGGTGCTATCCTAAATAAATAATTAATAAGTTAATAAATAAATTATAACAACGTCTGCAGCCTTAACCACGGAAGCAACCACCGAGGCAGATCAGGGAATACGAACTGCTGCACCACAGTGGGATGTACCATTACTGGTGTGTGGCAGACAGAAACATCTCCCTAAATACTCACTTTGTTAGGGTCCAATGCTCAATGTCCAGCACTGAAATCTGTTGTTATCTTTAGCCTCTAAGGTAAAACATTCTCATATTTACCTGCCACCGAGACATCACAGGCGTGCAAAAAAACATATGATAAATGGTTAAAAGTGTTAAAAGCTGTATATTCTTTATCCTTCAGTACATTACAGCACTCCTACTTATGTAATGCTTCCTACTCAGTATATTCATCATTTTGCAAAGACCCTGAGAATTCCTGTAATGCAAAAAGCGAAAAAAGTTCTTTCATCCTACAAGAGAGGATATTCCTGTTGATGTATTACTGCACAGTAATGCTGTAATTCTGCATTTGGCCTAGTTTGGTGCCTGATATGGAATCATCATTTTTCCAGGGGAATTCTTCCATAGTATAACTACAGACTGACACCTGAGTGAAAAGGAATAGAAGGAAATCTCTATCAGTTGGGAGACCTACAGTTAAATTATATTCCCAAGGGCCTCTAAAAAGTCACCAGAGCTGTAAACAAATTTGAAGATTTTTTATTAAAAAGAAAGAGTATAAATGGAAAGGCTCCAGGTATTGCCTTATAAAAGAATCTTCCTCTTTGAAATAGATCCTGAATTAGAATCTTCTTTAACTAAGAAATTACTGGCTTTATATCCATAACTGTCTTTATACCAAAAAAATCCTTGAAAAAAGGTACTGTAAGGATAGACTTCCAGTACAAACACTGAATCTGATAATATCTGCCCTATATACAGCTTTTACAGAAGAAACAGTCTTATTTGAGTTTATTATAAAACTGAGTTTGATTCTCTATGCCATTATCAATCCAGTCACAAAAACAGTTTGGGTGCTAAAAATGTTATTCTCATTCCATACATTAATCCCATTATTTCATTGCCTAAAAGGGATATCTTACCATACAATCTCCATGATAAAATTTACAGATAGACTTTCCTGGAGTCTTGGTACATTTTTAGCCATTTCATCAGATTAGACTGATACACAACTTCCCTGCTCATCTCCCCCTCCTCCTCTGCAGCTCCTCGTCTGACATTCTTTTGTAGAATAAGGTGATTTCTGTACTTTTCTCTTTATTATACAGCATTTTGATCCTTCTGCAGGTAATGGAACCTGTTGCTGTATTTTCACTTATACAATTTTCTGACTCCTGTACCTTGGTATTTTTCTCTCCTCCAGACACCAGCCAGTTCTGGAAGCCCTCCTGCACTTCCAGCCTTAACAATAATTCTGAAATGCCAATACCATTCATACCCTAACTTTACTCCATTGTACTACAGACAATTATGAAGAAACAAGGAACTACACTATGATGGTTTGTTTTTATAACACTGATAGAGTTTATAGAAGGCCTTCCTAACTGTACCCACGTGGATGGAACCAAAAACTGCTTACCCTCATTTTTCTTTGTTTAGTTAAAGCTTAAACTAGACCTTAAAAAACTATCTCATTGATGCTATTTTTTCAATCAGAAGTGACAATTTAAATATTGACATTTTAGATGGCACCAACATGTTTTTGACTCCTGCTATGGTTACAATATTTTTTTATATCTGAATGTCTGTCTTGGTTTTGTTGGGGTTTTTTTTTCATTTTGCCAAATCCAGAAGCGTTTCCTTTTATTTCAAAGTATTTCTATGTTTGTAGTAAATTAAACATTAATCTTTCTCTGCAAATGTCAAGTGATATTTAAATGTTTTTCTGGCAGATAAATGATTATTAATATTAATGTAATAAAATCACAGCTCTTTGTCCTTTCTTTGATATTTAAGAAAAAATTAAGAATGTCAAAACAGTTCTGCAAAAAGAGAATTCATTGGTCTACCATCCACTCTTCATTAGCCTGAGAGGTAAAAAATTACTGATCTTGTGAGACAATGTGTTTATAGAATCAGAAAGGGTTGAAAATGAATTACTCTATCAGTGGTAGAGTGTGTATCACTTCAATGTGAAAATGCCTTGTTAAAGTTCATTTTAATTTAAAGCCCCCTTTTGTCATTCAAAAAGCTTTAGCACAATGAAAGAATCTTTGTCACTTTCATAATTAGCCCCTCTTGCACTAAATGAGAATAAAATCTGATCAGAAGTCCATACAGGCAAGGTCATAAATCAAAGAGAAAAGCTCCACAAACAGTCCTGTAAGATGTCCAAAGGCACACACAGCTTGGAATTAAAGCACTGCAGTCAGGACCCACTCCCAGAAACACAGCACAAAAAAGCCCCAATAATATCTGTTTGACAGGCTAAATTTATCTCCATATTCTGTAGCCCTATAAACACATTTTGCTGTTTAGATACAAAAGCAATTTCAGCACCAAGGACAATCCAGGAAAGCAAACAGCTGTTAAAGTGCTACTATCACCGTTTGCCAACCAAAGTCAAATTAATTTAACTTAATGCTCTCACTTCATACTGTGGCAGTAAAACAAAAAAAAAAAAAAAGCCATATATGATAATTGTCATAAAGCAGGAAGTAAAGTTGTATTAACAGAAAAAAGCTCCTTAGGAAATCGAGTTTAATTTATACAAAGAAGTGAATTCACAGCCCAGCTCAAACATAAACTGGATTTTATTCAACTTATTTTCATTTTCAGATGAAAGTAAAAAGACATTTTGAAAGATGTAATAAAATTCTCAACCTTGGACAGTTATGGAGAGAGTGACAGCACATCACTCTCTCTACTCAGGGATCATCAGAACACCAACTGATATCCAAGACATCAACATATTATTTTACTCCCCGAGTTAACACAAAATGTGGATTTCATCAGAAAATGATGCCTAAAACATGGGGAGAGAGGAGGGCAAGGAGAGGGTAAGGCAGAAAGTTGACAGAAGACTGTTATAAAGTGGCAGTAGCAATGAAAATCTGTATTCTACAATAGACATACCTTTTACAATTCAATGTATTGCGTTAACAGTAAATGCTAATCTTAAATATTAATCAGCTGAGAGTATTTTTAAAGTAGCTACATCCATACAAACAGGAATTTCTACGAAAATGCACATTCATATCCATAGACATTTGGATATATCTATACCTTCAAATACCCTGCTATATAAATTAAAAATGTGCAACTTTCCTTTATGAGATTTTGGGGTTTAACAGTATTCCTCTGCAGAACCAAGCTGTTAAGGTCCTGTCTCTAACCATGCAAACACCAAACCACTTTCAAAGTAATGGCTTTGTTTGGAGGGTGTGGTTGGTTACATGCCTGTCCTATGTTGCCAAAATTTCAGGTTACAATAATTATACAATGATCATAAGTAATTTGATTCCACACGTTTGGAGACACATAAAATTGGTCTGCTCAGCAACAGACTGGAGAGCATCAGTGTGACAAAAAGAGAGCAGTGTGTTTTCTCCATCCTCAGACAGTCTCACGCTTTAGTTCACTGACAGGAGGCTTCTCCCAGTGGTTCAGGTAGTGAGAACTCAAGTGAGTATCCTCCTGGACACAGCCCCCTGTGCTTGACTCACAAAAGAAACATCATTTGCCTTGTCTATCAGACAAGCAGGTATCTAAGGAGTGCAAATTGCAAATACTGTACAAGCAAAGCAAGCCTGGGAACTGTGACGAGGGCACGCAGGTGATTAGAGAAAGAAAATGGGTTTAAGATGGATGGGATGAGACTCTGAGTCAGACATATTATTGAAATTGAACTGCCTGGATCTTTCTCTTATAAGTGAGCATTCCAAAAAGCCAGTAAAGCTTTCCAACAAAAAGCAGAGTTTTTTACTATATAATAAACTAGATTAATTGGCTTTTAAATAAAGAAAACTCAAAATGACTAAGTAAAAAGGAAGAAAAATCAAAAGAGATCTCCCCTGCCCACTGTGCTCCTACAAGCAGATACTGTTCTCACAATTTCTATTAGCCTCCTACTTGGACAACTTGCTAGAATTGCAACAAATTTTAGATAGCCTCCACTGGATCCCCAGGAAAATACTGTCACCTCCATGGCCAACCCTGCATCTGCTCCTTGTATATCCACTTTGCTCTGTCATTCCCCTTCTAACAGGGCAGAAATGAAACAAAAAACATCTCTTTGAGTGGGTTTAAATAGAAAACTTCATCAAATCAAACACGTAAAAGATATCCTCAAACTCCCTGTCTGGTTGTCCCTAACATCTGATTCTCACATGCTCTGTATTCAGGTGGGGACAACTCAGATGCTACAGTCAATCACAGAATTCATAATACCAGGTAGATCCTTCTCAGCGTGTCCTTAGTACCCACCTCCTCTTGAAAGGCAGAGAGGATACCAAAGGAGGGCCTTTGTAACTAAGGATTTCAGAGCTTCCCTCTTCCCTCATGCCAACAGAATCTCATACCTTCTCTTCTACTTTTGTTTTACTTCTCACCTTCATCTGAAACACACAAAACCTGGAGGAGACTGTGATTTTAAAATTCCTAGGAAGTATGACTATTATTTTAAGTCCCATTTCCTCTTACCCAAATGCTGCTGCTACAGTGGAAAAAGCACAGCACCTCTGCCAGCTGAGTCTCAGTCCAACCAACACCTTCCTGACTGGCAAAACTGGGAATTGCACCCAAGTGGGATCCCGAAGTGGAGCAGAAGGGAATAAGACATGGAGCCAGGAGGAGGACTATGCCCATGAAACAGGGGCAAGTAAGCTCCTTCTAGCTGACAGGAAAACCAGAGCATTTGGAAGTGTGGTTCCCAGCTTCTCTTCCTGAGCTTTTCCATCACACGGCAGGTCTGATCTCCATCCATCTGCCAACACAGACAGGTAGCCCTTGGTCTTATTGACATCAGTTTGTTCCCAATGAGGAGGCACAGATCTTAACCCTGCAGCAGGTCTCCAGCTCAGCTGCCTCCATCTTCGTTTATTCTGCATTAAGAAACAATCCTGAGACAAGAGCTGAGCAGTTATTCCCACATTACTCATGGCTATGAATAGGTTGAAGTGCAGGGTGTAGTCAGAGGCACTTTTGAGTCAATAAACTATTTGCCAAACTTTGGATGGTGAGTTAAGTGGGAGGTTTGTGCTATATAAAGGCACAAGCTGTAGATATGTTCCTGTATTAACAGACAAAGTCAATCATATCACATACTGACTTTTTCTGCTCTAGTAATATTTTGATACCCAGAACTTTCTAGCCTATCAAGATGCCCACTTAAGCTTGATTTAGGATTCTAATTAAGTGGATTAAAACTAAATTTACTTTTATTTGACTGTATCTCCGAATTTATTCTCAATGGGTCTGGTTTTGGTAGGAACATATTTTTCCAAAAAGAAAGATGTAGATTTTCAAAACAGACAGAATCTCATAAGTTATTTTACAAAACCAGAAAACAAACCAGTATTTTTAAAGCAATTAGTACTTAAATTACCTTACAGTGATTCTTGAGCTGTATTAATGTTTCTCACAGACATGCAATGGCCTTGGTCAATTATATAGTTCCAATGTTGCTTTTGAGTCTTCAAAAGCAGTGACATACACACACTTAGCAGTACTATTTCTATTCAAGATTGGTCTGGGTCACTAAAGAGAGGTGCCAATTTACCTCCATGTGAGAAGCTAAAGAAGTATCAAACCTTTTAAAATAACAATTAAACACACTACTTTTTTCTTATACTGTATTTTACTTCCAATAGTATACCCTGTGAGTATATATAAGAAGCTGCTGAGGTAGTAATATAATATTGAAATGTATATATATATTTACAGATAGATATATAGATATAAAAGATATATAGATAGATATAAATCTATAGATTTAAATAAAATTTATATAGATATAAACCTATAGAAATATAAATCGATAGATATAAAATCTATATTTATATCTATAAATAGATATAAATATGTATTTATAGGTATATATAAAAAATAAATAATACAATAATTAAATCTTCCAACTGTAGCATCCACAGTAAAACAACATTGGATTGCATTCATCAGGCAGCATTGAATTTTCTCCACATTTTCTAATCCATACACTTTGGAATTTTATTTTGTTAAAATATACTAGCCTGTATTTCCTATCACTATGAAGCCATGTAGATAAAAAGAAGACTAAATCACAATTATCAAATTACAATTTTCTGATTTCAGCATTCTTCCTTTCTCATATGAATCAACAATTTAACATATGTCTTCCAGTTATTATTATCAGTTAACAAAGCTTGTTACAGTACTGTCAAAGAACACAATATTGCTTTTCTCCTCATCTTGGTTAAATCAGCCAAAACTGAATAGGTTGCAAAAGATAACACTTGTTCTCCCTCCTCTTTCTTTACTCAGCTGGTTCATTCTTCATTAGTCTGACTCAGAGGAGATAACCTACCACAATTCTTCCAACAGTATTTAAGTTTTCCTGTACTGCTGAAATAATATCAGTTATTGTTACATTATATCTGAAATAGTATCTATTATTCCTAATATCTGTTGAAGCATGGCAGACTCTAAAATAGCATCCCTACAAAGGAAAGTCCGTCTTATCCACCGTGATTCAGGATGACACATACTTTGTTCAGTTTTAAAGAGTAATCAAAGGTGTGGGCTTAAATCCAATTAGTGTGCTTCAAAGAAGATAATGTCAAAATGCTTCAAATGGGGATTCTACTGTATAGCACTGAAGCTCTGAACTTCTGCAAGCCTCAGATTTCTGAAACTATAACATGAAAACAAAAGCACCCGCTAAAGCACATGGTGATCTCCCGCAGTAAAAGGCTGTAAGCATTAAGTTATTATTAACCAGGCTAATATTCTAAAGAGAAAATAAAATGAGAGGTCTTGGAAGTCATGTATTCACATCTTAAGAAGCACTGAGATGCCATAATGATTGTTGCCCTGCAGACATATTGGACAGACACTTTGAATGGAACTTCTGGTAATCACTCAGAATGGTTCTTCTTTTCCTGCCATCTGACCCATTCTTTTCCTTCTGGCATTCACTCTCACTGACCCCAGACCCACTGAGTAACGGAATATTTGCCCAATTTCCACGTGACTACTAATTCACAGAAAATTTCACAAGTTTATGGTCTCACCCAAAGCCAACAGAAATTGTAGTTTTGCAGAGATTTTTTCCACTGATTTCTGCCCTGGACCAGGCACTGAAGATTTGGCATCCTGTCAACACAGACCCCCTGTGCTGTAGAAAATGTTTGGAGCACACAGCTGAAGTTGAAGCTTTGGGTAAGAAACATTCCCTGTCCAAGAGAACATGCAGATTGACTAAGGACAAATGATCACCAAACATCAGGACCTCAATTCCTTTAAATATTACATATATATAGATATGTAAAATATATACACACACATACATAAAAAACAGGAGGAATTTTGGAAAGGCAGATTTTAGAAAACCTTTCAAAGAAGGGATACTTGCAGAGGAAATCACGTGAAAATGGGAAACCATGACTTAAATGAAAGGGACAAAACTGTTTGCTGATGAAAATGCAAATGCAAATATGAGGGAAGGAAATAAATGGATGCCTAAATCCAAAAGGATAAAGAAGAGCACACAGATGGGAATAATGAAAAACAAAACAAATGCTAATGGCAGGCCAATAACAGGGAGTCCTATAGATGACGATAACAAGGTTTAATTTGATATAGCATTCAATGTACAGGCTCAAGAAGTGGGGCTCAGCACTCTCTCAACATACAGAAGAAGATCCTTCAGCAATGACATTTACACAAATGCAGAGAGGAAAGAGAACTAACGGGCAGGATGACACAGTGATAATCAAGTAACGACAAGTGTCTGGGATGAGTGAGAATGGATCAATCCCCAAGCTACTGGAACAGACTTCATGCCTAGGCTTCACAAACAAAGATTTGGGACAGAAGGACCACAGAAAATACACGCAGTAATGACCAAAAGTCGAGTTGCAACTTGCTATCAGCTTTTATTTTTCAGATGAAAGCATAAATCGATTATAACATTGCTGCCCCGTTCCTTGTCTTCGCTTTTAATGTGGAGCACATCTACAACCCAGCTCAGACACAAAGTATTCTGACAGCAATGTGTCTGTAACAGCACAAAACTCAAGAGTGAACTCACCAGCTCAGTATTTATCCAGTCTCGAGACGTTTTGGGCTGTGCTAACACTGCTAAGAAATCTAATCTGCCTGTGCCTACACAGGTGGCAGCCAACCCAGCACAGGTATACCTGCAATTTTATATTCATGAGAGCATTGAAAATATGTCATTATACAATTTAAGAGTAATATGAAATATATATGTAAAGCATTATATCATTGGACCTTAACATAAGTAAATAAAAACTACAAATAAGAAGAAAGGTAAAAAAAAGAACACGAGTGTCCAAATAAATTATTAGTTGATCATTTAAAAAACTCACTGTGAACATAATTTCTTAGGCTGAACACCAAAATACTGAAAGGAAAAAAGAAACCTAGACATATTATTCTTTAGCTCTCTATATTTTATACTGCATTTATGAAAAAGGCTTAAAAGTTTTTCACATCTGGAATTTGACATTCATTTACAATCTTAGAAAAGGCTACTAAAAATGAATTATTCATAACATAGTACAGTAGCAATAATAAACAAACCCAATTTTTTTTAAAACAGAATAAATCATACTTCTTATGAAAAAGCTATCCCACAGTTTCAGATGAGAGAAACGGAGATGTGATTCTATCAGAAATTGTTAGAATATAATAATAACCCTTAATATATTATGGTAATTTACCTTCACATTATGTTACTGTAGTAGATCCTGGAATTCCAGTAGCTGTCTAAAGAACAGCTACTGGATAATTTATGGTTTGTTCCCAGTTTGTTTTCAGAAATACAAACACTAAATCAAAATTAGCATGCTAAAGGCTGAACCTACCAGGCTATTAGGTTACTAAACAGAATCAATAAATGCAAAATGAAGCTCTGCATGTATCCAAAACAATGTGTTTCCCACCTAATAACTTGTATCCAAATTCCTGTTAGGCTGAGCAAAATACTGTAAAATATTTTCTCCTAAAATCAGATAGTACCCATTTGCATTCAAGAATGCAAATACTTTTTGTTTATGCAGAAACACTTCTTCTGAAGTATGTTTTTCTAGCAGTATTCTTTCAAAAGTACAGACCACTATGGATTTCACAGTGTTTTGTCTCTTCCTACATTAGTGGCAGCTCAAACAAGCAAAGATCTTAATTTGGCTTGTTAACTTTGTAACAGCAGGCAGTTAAGAATTTTAAAATGATTTATATAACAACAAGAGCAGAATCTATCTGAAGTGTATTCTAATTTCGGGGGGGAAAAAAAGAAAGTGTTAATCTTCTAAGGGATCTCTAAGGGATCTTTGGGGATTGTCTAGTCCTAGAGCAGGGTCAGCAGAAGAAGCTGCTCCATACTGAGCTGCTCCATCTGAGGTTTGGATGGAGACTCCACAGTCCCTGTGGGCAGCCTGTGACAGTGTCTTCAGCTCACTGAAAAAATCAATCAAACATGGATACAATTTATGAGGGAAGTCTGAGGGAGCTGGGCCTGTTCACGCTCAAGAAGAGACGACTGAGAGGGAACTCCAACAATCCCATCAGTATCTGAAGGGGGGTGTCAGAGGATGGACCAGGCTCTCCTCAGTGCTGCCAAGCAAGAGGCAACAGGCAGGAGCTAAGGCACAGGAAGTTCCAGGCAAATAGGAGGAAGAATTTCTTTAGTGGGCCATGCACTGGAACAGATTCCCCAGAGAGGGTGTGGAGTCTCCCTCACTGGAGATATTCGACCCTGTGCCATGTGCTCTGGGATGACCCTGCTGGAGCAGGGAGGTGGCACCAGCTGACCTACTGTGGTTCCTTCCAACCTGATCCATTCTGGGACTCCATGAAAGGTGCTCGTGTATCTGGAGCAGAGAAGGAAGTACAAGAAATATTACTCATCCCTCTCCTTCTGTTCCCCTATTCTTCATAGCATCACTGTTTGATCAAATCTAGTAGACATAATACAAGATATGAAATTTCCTACACTTCATTCAGCATTTGGCTCACACGGATCTGATGCAAAGCACTCTCAACATTTCTCAGCCATTTTGCACTCACTTCACACAGCTGAAATTCCCTACAAAAGGCACTAGGCAGTCAAGAACCAGGTCTTTTGTGTTACTGTCTTCTGCAAAACGGGGATAATATTACAGGTTATTGAACTAACTGAACAAAATACCACTATTTAGTCAAGCAGAATATTTCAGTGTTCTCTCAGATGAAAATAAAGCCTTTCCAATACCTTTTAGCTCCAAAATATTTACTGTTCTGATGCCACTTTCTCTTTTATTCTGAGTACAGCCATTCATTGTGCTAGTCTATAGTACCACCTGCATAAGCAGAATACAGAACACTTTTCAATTTCTTCTAGTTCTGAAGGGTTCTGATTTAAAAAGGCAGAGGTTAAGCATATAAACAGGACAGTGAAGGCAAAGAACTACTTTGGGTAAATAGCAAGGAGAAGCCTCCCTGACAAAACAAACATTGCCAAAATTTTTCCACTGGCACTGCTCTACACCGTATTTTCCCTGGGTTTGAGAACCCAGCAAGATGAAATTCTGGAAGGGTGGTTGGCAGCTGTTTTAAAGGCTCAAAATCAGACAAAAACCCAAGGTAAAGTTAAGGTCTGCACTGTGCCCATCAGAAGAGATTGACCTGAACCTACCAATCACTCAAGACTAACACGATTCTCTATTTTAAGAAGCAACTATTCAAAGCAATTATTTCCTTAGTCAGTAACTGAGGCAGAGGTCACCTGTTATTCTATAGAGCAACCACAGATTTATTCAAATCCAGGGCTTTCATATGAGAAGAATTTTGCATCTCCTCATCAGCGACTTCCAGTGCTGTTAAAAAAATTTTTAGGTAAAGTACAAACTCATCTAGAGTTTCTTTACACTTTCAACTGTCCCAGGCCTCTATTGTGTCACTGTATATACATACCTCTGTACATTCCTGAGTGATTAACTGATGTCACATTCATGTTCATATTAACATGTGCAGTTTGAAATAAACACAGCTGCATTTATGTCAATGATTTTATATTCAAATATATCTGATTATGCTGAAATAAACACAGCTGCATTTATTTCAGTGATTGTACATTCAGATAAGGATATTTGTTCAGTGTAATGTAATGTTCCTTCACACTGGCAGGGACATTGCTATTCTTTCTTGCATTTCCCTCTATCATTTTTCCAGATGGAAAATTCTGAACAGAGCCAGAAAAATGGAAACTGAAAAAATTATTTCAGAACCTGGTATATACAAAAACCTTTTTGCTTATTGTCAAAAATTACTTAACCATCTTTGTATAAAGTATCTTTGTTGTTGAGGGTTTGTTGGTTTGGTTTTTTTTTTAATTCCTTCTGTGTCCAAGAGCAAGCTCACAAAAATCCCACCAAAACCTTAAACACTGATGAAAATGTAAGTACCAGGAATGTATAGTGGGAAATCTTAAGAATGGATCTGCATCAGGTTGTTTCTGGACAACTGTTAATGTCAGCACACCATCTTCAACCACTGTCCTCCTAAGAAAATTAGTCTGAATGGAAACAATAACTCTAACGTTGTCCTTCCTATTATCTGATCAAACTATAGTTTTGCATGATGTTAATTTTGGTTTGCAACCACAACCTTCAATCTATTTTTAGAAAATGATAGAATATTATCATAGCTACTAACAGTGATTAACCAGTCAACCAGATGTATCTATCAGGTGAGATCAATGTCCAGCTCAGTAACTGCCAGAAATGGATCCCTGGAGAACAGCATGGAAACGAAACAATCTTTTGAAGACACCTCCCATTATAATTTAGAATGCACAATTTATGAACCTTCTGAGTCAAAAATGGTGTCAGTGTTTAGCTCTCAACTGATTTTTCTTTCCTGGTCTTGTCAGTCGTTTTTTGTACTGAAATCATGACACGTGTCAACTTTTAGCATCCACAAGGTCCTGCAGGAAGAAGCTCCACAGCTTAATTAAACACTGTGTGAGGAACCGTTCTCTTCTGTTTGCTTTCCACATGTTAACTGCTAGTTTCATTTGACAGCCCTTAGTTTTTGTACAAAGAGAACAGATAGGGAACCACTGTTTCATATTCACTGACATTTTGACTAAGAATCATGATTTTATCGACCACTAATATGTTATTCCTCAGTTTTCTCTTTTCCTTACTAAGGATTCCTACTCTTTTTGACTGTTTCTTATCCAGAGGCCATTGAAAATTTCCTCTGCACTTACAATTATCTGATCACAGACATTTCTGTTTTCATTTCCAGTGGCTTATTCTGGTCCCTTTCAGGTCAATCAAACTGCAAACCAACACTTTAATGTTCTTGTTATACAGCTGAGGAAACAAACTCCTGTCTGCAGGAGGAAAGGCTTGGTCCTGAAGAAGGGAGCAAGAGAATCAGATGGTAAACTGACTGTGAAAATTATAATCAGCACAATAACTACAAATAACATCCTAATTCTTTACTCTTGCTATTACACTAATACTTCTTGCATGTTCATCAGCTCCAGAAGTCATTAATATCTATTTCCCCCAAGTTATGATACCTCACTAATGCCATATGTGTTAGCTGGTATCACATCGACACCAAGCACTCCCCCATTTGTAAAACTGTCTTCCATATTGTATCTGTTTAGATATTTAAAAGGTTAATATTTAGTTCCATTTGCAATGCTGACCTAGCAAGAAAGAAATTAATTTGGCATTACGGCAGTAACATCAATTTCCCATGTAACTTTAGTAATGCATTTACTGGAAAGAGATTAATATCAATTCCATAAATCATTCACATGCTTTTTCCGGAGTTTGAGACATCTGAGTAATGTCATATATGTTAACTGATATCACTCTGTGCATGCTACCTCCATTAATCTATGCCTAGAGTCAGCATTAAAACACACAAAAAATTAAAATCAGTCCTTTGTTCTTAGGGTTTTTGAGACTTCTAACTTGCAGTAGTCCAAAGGTATTGATACTCTAATAGAGTAACTCTGCTCTGAGCTGGGAACAAACATGTTCAGAAATGGGAAACATTTGCTAAATTATCCCCACTGGTAGCAATAACCACTTAATACCTTTCTGTGAAATATGGCATAAATTACTGTCCACAAATAAGGAAATAACTAAAGTGTTTCATTAATTGGACACACCTCGATGCCACAAAAGCAGGGGAAAAACAGACATTACTGAAATAACACATCCATTTTCATTCCTTGTTGTTGTTTCTGCTTTTCAGATGAGCATTCTTACAAAAGTGGAAGCCAAGAGTTCTATCTGACTTGGTGATTCCAGCCATACATGATAGAAAATTTGGAATAACAACTAGGCTTTGCTCCAAAACACAGTTCAGTCTACTACCAAAAGGTTTTTTACACTAGAAGAAAGTAGCTTTAAACAGCTTTTGCACTTTTTTTATTTCTAGTGATGTGCCATTACGATATTGGCCTGTATTGCTCTATTCCTGTTCTAGGACACCGTAGCAGTGCCCCTGAAATCAAGGGGAAGAAGGGTATTTCTGTCCACTTAAACATAAGCACACAGAGGATCAGACTGTTTCATAATTTTGGAAGCATATTACAGTTGTATATTAAGATAGCCAAAACTCAACTATTTCCAAGGGTGGATTTCACTTTTCCGTTGAGCATAATGTTAACAGTATCATGTTCTGTATCATCTTAGTTTTCATTTTTAAATCTTTTACAAACAAAGGTGTCTGTTTCAGAAAATGTTTTGCAACTCAAACTTTTCAGTATTTTATTAATCACAACTAAGATTAATCTCCCCTAATTTTAGCTCTCTAAAGTTACAAGTCAAGTCTTAACAACCGGGACACAGGCACTCCCAAAGGGCAATCCATCCTATATTATCTGTGCTTTTGTTCAAAAGATATCTTTCATGGTGAAGCTCAATGGCCTATTTCACGCCTGTAAGTGGTTACAATGAGATCAGCGGAATTACAATCACTTACTGCAATTTTGAGTGTTGTGCAAAGTGTTTTATAAGTACATTATCCTATTTTTGAAATATAGAAAGATATTTAAAACCTTAACAAAAATGATACGAGGGTACTTCTCAGTCATATGAGATCTCTTAATACATTGTAAATCTTAACTTTTTCCAACTGATTAATATAATTTGCAATCCATCAGCACTGAATTTTTTATCAGGTTTCTAATGTAAAATATTTTACAAACCTGCTGTTGGAAAAGACAAACTAATGTTTGTCAATAATTTTCACTGCAAGGTGGTGGTACAGTAGTTAACAGAATAATATGAGGTTTACAGTAATTGAGATTGAATCTAAAATTTTACAAAACTTTAATTACAACCTTTTGAACACAAACCACAATACAGAAATTACCCAATCATAACATTTTTTCATAAAAAAATAAGAATTCATCCAAAGGATAGAAGATTTAATGACTCTTGGCGGAGTTCCACTTTTTGGTTGAAATGAGAATAAAAGCAGACAGCAGCTTCATTTCTAATTTCAAGAAACACAGTATTTTTTAACAGTTAAGCAGCATTATAGTTGACTAACAAGCCAAAATATATATTTTCAACGCCTTATTAAAAGCCCTTGCATTTAACAGTGTGAATGCTGAGATTTACGAACCTCTGTGAGCCAACACTGCTCCTTCAATCCTCAAAAGTAATTATAAAACAAGCAACTTGAGCCACAAGCAGCAGAAACTGTCGAGCTTGGGTTTTTTTACCCATCCTCACAACACATCCCAGCCTGACTCCAGCTTCCTCCCGCGTTCCCAGCGACATCCGAACGGGCGAGGCAGAAGGCACCGGGATACACCGGGATGGACAGGCCAGAGTGACCAACCAACACCCCCCTGGTGACTGGCAACCCAGATCACACCAAACCCAAGGAGCAAGACTCGAGCTTGCCTTGCATTTTTCTGCAGCGAAGGCCCAGCTGGCAGTGCCAGCACAAGCTTTTCATGTGCCAGGTCTCTACACCGAGAGCCTGGGGAGGCAAAAGCCAGAGGCATTTAGAGCCCACCTGGAAATCCCCCTGGGATGGAGCCAGGAAGGCAACTTGTGGCTACACCCAGCAAACAGATTTGGTACAATGAGAAAAAAGGTGAGGATTTTTTTAAGGGATGAGACATTTTTTTTTATGTTTTCTTTGTTCACTTTGCAAGCTTTTTGTGCATCATGTAAAATTAATTAATTAAAAGTTTGTTACCTCACGCAGAAGCAAAGCTACTGCAGATATGTAAGTTCCCAGAAAAAGAACTGGCTTCCAACACTGGAGGTATCATCTCCAGAAACATCTTGTACAGGAAAAAATGATTAAGCAAATAAAACAAGTCTTAGCCACAACACAAAATAGGCTGCTGACTAAATGGATGCCACCAGAAATCACACACAATAAGGCAACACAAGACAGTAGGGGCAGCTGCCTAAACCAAACTCTGAAGTCCTTTAGATAAAATGTCTGAAATAACAATTCACCTTGGTATGAGATGACAGATTCCCTGAAGAACAGTTTTATATCAAAATCTGGGCCTGGCTCAATCTGTAAGGACTTCTTTGTATAGCAGAAGTGAATACATCCTTTTCCCCAGAGGGAAAATTCTCATTTTGCCAAAACAGGTAAGATGAGAGGCAAACATTTGCACAGTATTGCAACGGTGCTAATAATTTAATGCTTTAATGAATATTAGGAAACAGAATTACAACTGACCAAATGTGCACATTTCAAATGTGACATTTATTTCCCTTAAATTTGTTCTGTGCATAGATAACTGCTTCGATTTTTCCCTGAAACTAAATCTTGTGAAAACTGACATTATCCAAAAATTATGTTGTGGTATGCAACAAATCTGAATTTTCATCAGTTTCTTTTATGCTAATGATAAATCAATGTAAAAAGTTTGGTTTGGCTGTACATATTCTTGAGCACTAAAGATAACAAGGAAGATTCCAGGCAGAACACTAGCTATGGGAAACACAAATTCCTGACATACTTGTAAGTTGATAATTTTCTCTTTTCTTTACTCCTCTGTCTGTTATTAATAAGATAAAGTGTTCAGCCACCATTCTTCATTTTTATTTTACAGCGATGATTTTTTCACCAGTAACAGATTCATTAAGGGTGAGTGAAGTGCAAGCCACCAACTGGTCAGGTAGCTCTCCTTCTGAAAAGGACCTGGACAGTGTAAGGGATCACAAATTTTTTAGAAGTCAACAGAGCCATGCTACTGTGAAAAAGATTGTGAAAAGCAGAAGTAAATAGATGGCAAGGCATGTCATGTAATAAACTCCACATGGTACTGGCACCATCTTGTCTGAGTATCATGCTCACCTTGGACCACTGCCAATCAAGAAAGGCCCAAAACAGCTGGAGATAGGCCAGAGGAAATAAGGAATGATAGAAAATTTGGAAAATGTGAGCGCTAAGGAACCACTGGAAAAAATAGCAGTAATTTAACCTGAGGAAGGAAAGGCCAAGGAAAGATATGATAGCAGCTTTCCATTGAGTTAAAGAAGAAAGGAATAATCAGCTCCCTGTGCCTATAGGACTGGACAAGAATTAATGCCTTTTTGGTAAGAACATTTCTACATAGAAAGCAAATGTTTCTTACACTGAGCAAATTGCAGCATTAGAATGGATTGCTGCTTTCTCAGTGAAACTCAGATACATAAACATCTGCCAGGAATGGCAAAAATAGGGTATTTTGCTTCTCAACAACAGAGAGGACTAAAAAGAAATCCCAGTCCCCATTTCATGTCTAGTCTTCATGATTTTTTGAAAGCAAGACACTTCAAAACACCAAGCTGGATATTGGTTTTCAGACTGCATAAAACACAGCTCTCAGTCTCAAACAAATTCATACTTTTCAACACTTTTTAATACAATAATGATAGCCATTACAAAAATGAAACCATTAAATAGCATTTCTTCTGCATGTGTTAACATTCTTCCTGATTTCTACAAGCTTAGTAATGTTTTTCTATTCTGAAGGGTATTTACTTCCATTTCTACAATATAAAATCATAGTCATTGAAAAATAGGTCTAGAAGGGAATGTTCAGTTCTATCAACCGGATCTGTCAAGAAAATAGGAATGCAGCCAAAGAAAGGAAAGCCACTTATGGAATCACATTTAACACAACTTCTATTTTAGAATCATAGAATGGTTTGGGTTAGAAGGGACCTTAAAGATCATCTCATTCCAATCCCCCTACAATGGGCAGTGACACCTTCCACTATCCCAGGTTGCTCAAAGCCCCATCCAGCCTGGCCTTGAACACTTCCAGGGACAGGGCATCCACAGCTTCTCTGGGCATCCCGTGCCAGTGTCTGCCCCCTCACTGTAAAACAATTTCTTCCTTACAGGCCATCTCAGTCTTCCCTCTCTCAGTTCAAAAGCACTGCTCCTCATCCTGCCCCCACAGGCCTTGGGAAGGCATTTTTATCTTTCTTACAGGCCCCCTTCCCACACTGAGAGGCCACAACAAGGTCTCCCCAGAGCCTTCTCCTCTCCAGGCTGAACAGCCCCAGCTCTCCCTGCCTGTCTCCACAGCAGAGGTGCTCCAGCCCCTGGAGCATCCCTGTGGCCTCCTCTGGACTCCTGAGGTCCATGTATTTCTTGCAGTGGGGACCCCAGAGCTGGGTGCAATGCTCCAGGTGGGACCAGTTTTATAATCTGTCCTTGGAAAAAGGCAATTTCAATGGGATATTACCATTTTAAGGTGGTAATGCTCAAAGAGCATCAATGCAGTCCTTACAAATGCTGTATACCATTGTCTGGATAACAGGAGGGAATAGATTTTTACATTAATAACAATTTCATAAATTATCCAATAATCAGTTAATTTGCTTTGACCAGTAAAAGTACTCTAAGCAATTACTTGGCTGACATATAACAAAAGATAAAGTGAATTTACATATGAAGTGTACACAATATTACTCTCATTCTTGCTAATACATCATCATCACAAGAAAGTAAATGAAGGTATTCACTTCATTCATATTTGTATTTTGGAAGTGTGTGAATATGCAAAGCAACATCAGAGCCTCATCATGCTACAATGTAAATAAACAGAGTATTTCAAAAGCACCTGCCTCTATCACACGTTATTATTGTCAGAGTATACAAAATATGAATGTTACCTTTGAACTCATTAAATGTTTTCATGGAAAAATGTAATTAATTCCATTGTTCAAAAACTGGAATTAAACCATCATGCAAGGATTCACATTACTTCACAAATAATTTGATGGTTGCTACTGATCCTTTTCATTGCAGAGCAGCTTAGCACAGTAAAATTTCTCAGCTTGGCCAACTGATTCATTCCATAAGCCATTTCCTGATACAAAATGCAAAATACCATATAGCTATTATGAAATAGCACCCAAAGTCTTTTTAAAAATACATATTATTGTCTGAACCTCCAGAGACACACCTTAAAAAGAAGATACTCATTATTATTCACTGCATCATTTACACTTTTTTACATAATATAATCACAGGATTTAAATAACTCAATTTAATATTTATCCAGGAACTGGCAGCCAGTGTTCTACCCTGAGGGACGTAACTCTTCATAAAAAGCTCATTTTACAAGCCACTGTAGCAGTTTTGGCATTACCAACACCTCTCAAATAAACCATGCTGAAAACTATAGTTTATCCTGCCAAATGCCTTCTGTACATATGGTGTTTAACAGTGTTCTGTAGGTCTGATAATAAATCTAATAATAGATTTAAGCTAAAAACCTGGAAGCACACATGTATGTAACACAAAAATGTATACAATGCTACATATTCATATATATATTTACCTACATACCCCACATGCATATAAACATACACGATTACAACTATTCTTTAAATTATTACGCTAACTATAACTCTTGTAAAAAATAATTTCTCCTTCAGTTTCCTGTAGCTTCCTAAATTTTAATTCTCCTTCTATTGACATCAGAGGCAGAACTTCCATTACCCTCAGCAGAACAGAATCAGGCCACAAGAAACACAAAGAAATACATTTAAAGACAGTACCTACACATTTGTAAAATCTTCTCACTGTGCAAGGATGGTCTTGGTGCTTTATGACGTTGCCTGCCCCACTAAACTTCTAAATTAAATTTTAAAATAGCATATTTTAAATACATCTTAGATTAGTGGTCTATAAATACTGGATATAACAACAGAATGTATCTAGATGTGGTTAAAGATGGACCTGCTGAAACGTTCATGTTAACAGCAAACTTCACTACCCTTTGGACATTTGAATAGTCTGAGTTTATGTCATTGACTGAAGTGAATCAGACAACTTTGTTAAGTAGTATTTAATGTAACTCTTCCTCAGAATTAAGACACTTTATAATAAAGATGAATGATAGGGTTAAAAGTGTTGATACATTGACAACTAGGTAACATAAAATAATGCTGAGAATACTTACCACTTTCAAAACAGGCATCAAATATAAGATGTCCTTTTTTAGGCTGTCCAGAATAAGCAGCTGGGAGAACAATGTACTTGCTCACGTTCCCTGCTATGACATCGTCACTTCCCGTGGCACTGCCTGTCACAGGAAAAGTGGGAAAAAAAAAAGGCATGAGCATAAACCAAAAAATACACATATAAAAACCAGTAGAAGGCTATTACCCCATACATTTCTACAGAGCATAAAATTTGCACCGTTTAACACATGCACCAGTAAATGAACTCTTTTCTTTTCAAAGCCTATTTAAGAATTTGGGTCTAATAATGGCATCATATGTTAAAATCCCCCTAAGTAACTAACCACACAGCCTGGCTTCTTGCCCAGGTATGACCTGTGGCTGAACACTCTCTATGCAATACTCTGATATTCAGCTGGAGCCACTTCTTTTGGTGGGAGCTCTCTAGTACCTAAATCCTGCACGGATTCCCTGGAATTGAACTCCTCACCAGGTTCTTGCTTTATTACAATCCTCAGAAGCATCTTCCCAGCTATCAGCACTAATGGGATCTTTTTCCTCCATCCTGCTGCCTATTTTCATGCATCTTAAATGAACTTAGAACCTTTGAGACTGTTCAATCCAACTCATACCTGAAATTTTAGAATTATTAGAAGGAAGAGACATTCACCCACGGAGGCACGTGAATATCTGAGCCTTGCTTGCTTAGGACACAAAACTCACAGAAAGAACTTAAATAAAGAAATTTTTTTAAATGTGAAGTTTATTTTATGATAAAATATATAAGGACACAAATGTTCTATACAATGGCATGATTTTTGTCAAAATGTATCAGTAGCATATACATTGAAAGCTTTGTCCTTTACAGGAAAATTACACTAGCAAATTGCAGTCTGCAAAAAAATTCATTTCCAAAAAGGGATGGATGAACACTAATTGTTTTTTCATTTGAGAAAGGTACAAGAAAGTAAGTTAATAACTGTATATTATATTATGCATTTATAGTGAAAGAAATACATGCTAATATAATTACCTGTTCATTCCTCTGATATTGGCTCAGCATTTTCTTCACCATTTACTGTTTGGACAAATATTTTACAACAGAGAAACTATTTTCAGTGTTACAGAAAAGTAGAAGAAATGCATATGTCTTCAAGTGCAGAAGGCATGTGATGGGATAATGGGATGATAATATCTTATTTCACTCTGATAAATAGGGCTACTAAGGCTTCTAGAAATAGACTTTTGGTCTGTAGTGATTTTTTTGACATTTAAATGGGTTATGGGGGAAGATAAATGTGACATAAAGCTCAATTTGTTTTATTTTTATATTGAAAATTATTTCACACAAATGTTACAAGCAATTCATATCGGCCTTGAATGATGAAAACAGCTTATTAATTAAAACTGACCTTTCCATATATAAAAGTATTCCACCTCTTGAGGCAAAACACCTTAGCTGAAGTAACAAATTATATCAATGTATTAGTGACACCACAGTTAAAGGGTCTGTCAGGCTTTCTATTATATATATTCACAGGTATATAAATCCCAGATTAAAAAATATGTATATCCAGGTCAACATTCAGCATATAAATCCCCAGGGAAGAAATCTGAAACTCATTCTCTTTGAGAATTAGTGCAACAGAACAAAGAGAATTAATTTAGACCATTTCTTACTTTATCATAACACAAAAATGTAGACATTAAATAATGCATGCTATTATTTTTTAAGCAAAATTATTATTTGCAACCTCTAGGTTATTTGTTTTAGACTGAATAATTACCCACAGACAGCAATCTGCGGCATGTAAATTGGTTTCTTTAAATGTATAATTGCTACTTATGGTATTTTTAGCTGGATGTTTTTTAGCAGAATCCTGATACAAATTGCTTAAAGCCTGATAACACCAGAGGCAAACTTAGACCTGGGTGAGGCATCTGTGTATCTGCATGGCCATGATCCTGTCACTTGATAAAATTCATCCCTCTGCATCAGGAGACCTGTAGTTCAGAGGAGCAGCCAGAGGAAACCCATTTCCTCAGTTTCACTCGAGTGCCACTTTGATTAAGAGCCTCCATATAGCCATGGCAGTTAAGATCAGTCAGGTTGCTTGCAATCCAACACATAGAATCAACAAAGAAAAATTAATGGAAAACCTGCTGATTCCCACCACGAGTGCCTGAGCTGCCAGGGACCAAAGTGAAAGAATGGGAGGCAGGGAGTCATCTGAGTAGAGCAGTTAGAAGACTGAACTCCTCCTGGTAAATATTCCCTTTTACATCTCGGCTAAAAGTAATAGGCTGCTTATAAATTGAGAAAGACAGCTGGGAAACACCACTTAAAGATGAAGAAACTAGAAAATATTACATTCATAACACTGCCACCACAAGACAGTGTAGGAAAAGCAGGCAGAAGGCGGAAGAGAGAGCTACATCTCCCTGGCAAATTAGAAAATCTGCCAATGGAGCCTTCACATGATGCAGAAGGAAGCTGTCAAGTAACCGTGTCCCAGCAAAAAGTTTCCATCTGCTCCTCCTGACCTAATGTAGCCCTCAGGAATGAGAATAAAATCATCAAATAGCCTGTAATTCATAGTCCTTTAACAATATTAATATCTCCTTGCATGTTCTTTATTACGCAGCGCTTCAAATATTCAGAACGTGCTGTTGTTATATTTCCAGTTATATTATCTTTAATCTGTAAACGTGCAAAGCTGCAGCCTTTGAACCTCACATTATTATACAGCACAACAGCACTGTGTCCCTTCTGGCATGTTCTCCTTGGGTGATAAAGGAAAGGCCAGACCACTGCCTGAAAAAGAGCCTGCACTGCTGCATGGCTCGATTATAGAACGTGGCTTCGCGCTGCTACGACCCGCCCCAGAAAAAGGGGAGGGGGGTAACCCAGATTCTTAGCAGTAATTCCCTCGGGGTGGATTAGAGTGAAACGACACAATAATCGGTGTCTGAAAATATATATTGGTAAGGTTTATTTTAACAATTTTGTATCAACAGGTATGCTAGCAGTTTGGGTGTTGTCATATAACAATGTGACAGAGAGATAACCTTTGGCGGGGGAGAAAATGCATAGGGGAGAGAAAGACAGGATAAGAGTAAGGGAGAGTAAGGAAAAAGAAAAGATGAGAGTGGAAAAAAAGGTATATAGTCACCGCCCACGGGGTCCAGCGATGACTCTTGGTAGTTGCCGCTTCCATGTCTGCCAGTTGAAGTGGTGGCCTTGATCTGCTGGGGGTGAAGGAGGGAAGCCCCCACACGCCAAGAAGTTATGAGTTATTATATCCACGGTCAGTGTTCACGGGCCATGCCTCGAGCCTCCAAACTCTCCCTGGGCCTGCGCAGAGTTTCTGTGTCTGGCCTGGTTCCCGCCTTTCCAACTTGGCAGAGGGGGGGTGGGCTTTGATGGGCCATCAGAGGTGTAAACTCGGCTCTTCCTGCCTTTTCAGGGCTTGACACCTTCAGCGCTGGAGGGAGGGATGGGCCCAACTGCCCATCAGAGGTCAAAAGCCTGCAAAAGTCTCCTAGAATGCATAAATCATTAACCGTTTCAGTCTCTGACACACGTTCGTTCGGCAGATGTGGCGAGTGTTGCTGGGGATACATCACCATCCTCGGGTGGAGAGAATGCCAGCCTGGCCTTCAGCCCTCTGGCCAACACGGAGGTACTGCCCTCACAAGTGGGGAGCCCTAAGCAGATTTTTCCTGACTGAAGGCAAAGACAGAACCTGGTGGGGAAAGGAAATAGCTCCTCAATCCGGGACAAATTGAAAGAAGAGAATTAACTGAAGTACATCCTGCACATTCCACTTAAGGAGAGCAGATTCTCCTTTGAAAGAAAAGGTTAGATAAGACAAGCAAAGGCAAAACTTAGCAAAGAAATTGTCTCAGATCGTAGGTCTTATTTTGTCAATTATTTTTCTTACAGCTTGTAAGAAACATAGCTATTTTAGTATAATTCTTCATAGCTTAAACTCCAGGAGGCTCCAGCAAATCCCCAGGATTTACTTTTACTGCAGTATTAAACTTTGCTGGTAATTTTCTATCAGGTATAAAATCTGTAGGTGCCTGAAATCTCTGTATAAGGTTTTAAAATATAACCTGGACAGAGTCTTCTGGTATCTGCATTCATCACTATTGTCATTGTGGATGTATTTCACATCAAACTAGTGAAAATTAATAGAATCACTTACAGGATTCATAGGAGGAAGAGTTTGGAAGCTTACAGAGCTTCTTGCCATTCTTAAATTCAAAGGGTAAAGCCAGCTTTTTTTTTTTTTTCATTTAAGCAAAGGTGAAATCAGTACTCGCTGCAATAAACATCATGCAAAATTAGGTTCCTTTTCTTTAAGGACTGTAGTTTCCAGGGGAAGGTATATATTTAGTAAGTAATAGTCACTCTTTGAATTGGGTAAACAACGAGCTCAGCTTCCAGATGTGCCAAAGCTCAGAATCCACAGAGTTAGCAGCCAGCAGCTACCCTCATGCTACATTAGGTAGGAGAGCACAGCTACATTAAAACAGACATAGAAAAATAGAGTGAATTTGCCTGGAAAACCTGCATCATTCTTCTAATTAGACTTACTGCCTAATGAAG
Organism: Chiroxiphia lanceolata; assembly: GCF_009829145.1. NCBI lineage: Eukaryota > Metazoa > Chordata > Aves > Passeriformes > Pipridae > Chiroxiphia > Chiroxiphia lanceolata. The sequence continues at coordinate 7,651,571 of NC_045645.1, forward strand.
AGAGATAATTAGAAAGGTGAGGTAACATGAAAAGATGTGGTAACTGCAAGTGAGCTTCGTAGAAGTCTTCCTTTAAATATTACAAATGTCATCATGACACCTCACATTCTGTCATGAGATCCTTATTTTAGAACGAAATTAGGATACATTTTGCTATTGAAAACATCTACAGTGTAAAGATCTAATACCCAGATTCCCATCATCCAGGGACCAAGAAAAGTTGCCAGGTATCCTAAGGAAGAGCTCCATCAGCCTTGAGCAGTATTTTTAATGTAAACCCATACAAAGAAGTGAATCTGAACTTTCAATACAGTTTGCAACAAACAAAAATTCATTCAGATGACCAACAGCAACTCCTGTTAGCTCCTAAAAATAACAAGTCCCTAGATGAACACTGCTCAACTCACACTTTGGCTAAGTAGCACTTACGAGGTTACGTCAGAAATAATGTCTGCTCCACAGACCTGAAAACTGGAAACAGTGTAATTTTATCAAAATTCTTTTAAATTATAGCACTTTTATAAATATACAGTCTTAATAGCTTGTTATGGTCTCCTAATCTTTGAATTATTTTTTTTATAAAAAGTTTTATATCATTGTCCCTAGGCTTCAGCAACACTGATATTCAGGAAGAGTCATTATTTCTGCCATGAGATCTGAATGCTCTATGGCCATTCTAAAAATCCTATGGGCAGCAGCAGCCAGGAACCTCCAGCTCCACTGATTTAAAAAATGCTAAGAAAAAGAAGAAAACATCTGTCATTTTGATCTTCACAGCCATGTATCCTGAAGCAAGGCTTGGGCATGACCCTGCGAATCTAAACATACTGCAGAGTGCTGTCAATCTGAGATATACTTAATTCACAGGCACTGTCATCTGAAAAGAAAGGGAGAAAATTATGTTAAGACTACAAATGCCAGGCTTTGAGACAATACCCGGCGTGGTACCAACCACACCTGCTGCCTCACATTTGGGTACTGTGCCCGTTCTGTTACCATCACCTATTTCAGAGGTCCAGCAGAACAAGGAAAATGTTGATTATCACGAGACATTCTCCTATAGCTTGGTCTAGCTCCAAAAATAGTAACTTCGTGTTGTTGTTTAGAAACCAAACTTGAGATAAAGCATCTTTAAAGTAATTCTCTCTTAATTACTTTTCTGCTGTGGTTTGACCAGCAGACTGCTTGTCAGGTCTGTCTCCAAACTGTGAAATGATATTCATACTCAAGAAAACAAGCAAAATAAAGATGATCTCTAGTTTAGCAGAGATTATCAGGTAAATTCTAAGCTTTGCAAAGGTTCTGAAAGTACTCAGGAGAATTAAACTGCAAGTTTACTGCAATGGACTTGAAAAAGCTTGTGGTTGTTTGCATAATAGGAAGGAAACGTAATTTATTGTTCAGATTTTTACTTTTATTGCAGAAGTTTCTCTTTCTACAGAGGCTACCAGACAACATATTCTCTCACCCTTCCTAACAATATTCTGTAGCTAGTGTACCATTAACTTTTTATTTCAGGTTAGAAGGCATAAGTAGATCTAAATATCTCATATTTCTTTAGATATATGTACCCAAACTGCTTTACTCTAGCAGAAGGTGGGGCAGAGATGTCTCTGTCAAAGCTGAGAGTGGAAAAAGTCTTGCTCTTACATGCAAACATGTCAAAGGAAAATGATCACTAAAGATGTCACATGGGGTCCCTGCAGAAGGCTCAGTGGTACCACAAAGAGCACTTTGCCCAGATGCTCAAAGGTAAGTAGGAACAAAAAGGTTCATAAGGTGCTTAGCCTAAAACTAAATCATCAGCTGACTTGACCTACTGGTTGGTCAAGTGTGAAAAGATGGTGAGAAATCTCCAGTGCCCAGTCCATTCAAAAGGATGAGATCCAGAGAGAGATACAGCTCTCAATCCAAGGTCAATCACACTCCTGTCCAAAATCTAGTGAAGAACACTGAAGATACCTGGCAGACAGGTACTGCTCTGCACAGTGTGACTTCTCACTTCTAGTGGCTGTTTTTTTCTTATGAGTTTGCAGGAGAAGAAAAAACAGTCAACTTTTGTGGACTTGTATTTGTTTCATCTTCATTTGTTTCCAATCTTTAAGCTAAAAGCATAACTTCAAGACTCCAAGCTTTACTTCAAGATTATTTACTTATTATCTCAATGTGGGCTGTCTCCAAGGATATACCTTTCTTGTCAGAGGCAAATGGCAATGGAATTTTTTGTATCACTTTAGTGAAACCCAAAATGTCCAAGAAGGTATGAACAATTTTTCTAATTAAAATAACCAAGTATTTAATGCTTTGAACTCAGTAAGCAAGAAAAGAAAATCCATTAGTCTTTTACTGTACTTATAATCTCTAACCTATCCACTAAAATACTTACCAGAAATGAAAAAAAAAATACTGAAAAAACCAGTAGTACCAAATGCTTTAACTGCTAAGATATTTATTTTAAAACATTGTAAGAATCAGTGAATTTCATCTGATATACTGATTTATTCTTTAACAAGTATTTGGCATCTTGATAATATCAAAGATATCACATGATGCAACAGTTGCTATAGCAGCAATACTTTAAATACAAAACAGATCAAACAAAAGCATAAAACATATAAACTGTAAACAAAAATATGGTACATAACATGCATCCCCAGCTAGAAGAGAAAAAAGCTACTGAGCTCAATTAGTCCTCAGAATTGCATCTGCAAAAAAGTAAGTTTATCAGCAAGTCCACCCTTCCTGGGAAATAAGAAAGGGCTCAGAGAATTAGGTCTGAATGTGAATGAGAAGAGATGCTGAAACACCAGTTGAAGGGTGAGTTTTTTGGGGGTGTTTTCTGGGGGTGTTCCTACCATGCAAGGGGAAATTCTGTGTCTACAGATTCTGAGGCAGGAAAAGAACGGGAGAGTTAAAGCAGATGTGTTGTGTGGTACTACAGAACTTCAGCTGGGGAAATTCTCCTCCATAGCAACAGTACACAACTGATTTCCCAAAGACAAGGAGTGCACGTGACCTGCAAAAAATACCGAGTCAAAGCAGGCAGGGAAGTGCAGGCTTTGGAACTGCAATGGAGGAAATATCTGGTAAGGGCAAAAGCTCATATTACCCACAAAACTGGAAAAAAGGTGTTCTCATGTATTTTGATTTTTTGATATCTAAAATGTTCCTGCTGTAAATTTCTTGTGGATGCAGCTGTCCAAATTAAAAACCAATATTTGATGATCACTAAGTCCAGTGTTGAGGAGACCTCAACTCCTGACTCAGCCTTATGGGGGTAATGAATTTATATCCATGGAAAAGTAGGCCTTCCATGAGAGATCCAAGGGAGCACAAAATCCTGTGGGGAAACACATCAGCAGCTTTGCATAGCACCATCTTCTCCTCAAGACCTTGTGTTTCACAAGTAATTGGAAGAGAGGTAGTTCCGTGCTGCTGCAGCTGCTTGGGCTCTTGTTGGGAGTGTGGGAACTGAAAACTGGGCACCCTCAGTTTATGGACAATTTCCACCCTGTGCATTACATACCATAATTCAGGCATCTTTGGGTTAAACTTGTGGTTTTCCTTGGCTCTTCCTCCCTATTTAGCTGTTGTTTAGAGGAAGGGATGTCTTCTGCCAGTCAATTTAAGCCAACAGTAGTTTGAGACACAATCAGTTTCTTCACTTCTGAGTTAGACTCTTCTTGACTGCTACATATTTAAAATAATTTGGGGATTCTAGTACTACTTCTGGAATAATTTGTTCCCCAAGGTTGCTGAAATCAATTACACTATTAATTTCTGCCATAATTATAATTACTCATTGAAAAAAAATCCTTTTATAGCATCTTTCCCCCTACTTTTCAAAACAGTCCATTCCGGAAAGCAGTATTTTAAACCACTCAGAATTTCTTTTACCCAAGCACTGCCCACTCACACTGCTGAATTTACCCTTTATTTAAGAAAGTTTTAACATAATCTAGTATTTCATATCAAATAATTAGATCATTGCAGTGTTTTATTTTATTCACAAAGTTTAGGTCCTGTAGAGAAAAAATTTAAATATTGTTTCAGAATTTCTGTTTTCTAACATAAAAAATGCCAGCAAAGCCAAACTTGATCTATTAACTCTCTTGCATCAGCAATGTAACAACAGGAATTGAAGTACAGAGAACACTACTAACTAATACAGCATATTCAGCAGTTTTTTAACTAAGCAAATACTAAGTTGATACAATATTTATGGGAATATGAAATGCATACAAAGTATTTCAAATATTCAGAACACAAGCCAAAACTGCACCTTCAAGAAGGCTTACATAGAGAAAGCTCTGAGACCAAATTACTGCTCATTTGTACTGCTCAGAAATAAAAAAACCCAGTAGACAAACTGGTGTTGTGCCCAGTTACAAAACATCTGTTATTCCGGAGTACCACAGACTTTGGGTGTAGGTAAGTAGTACAGAGGCAAGTTTATCTCACAATCCTATTTCACATGGACAGTTCCCATGAAATAATGCTGCTGCCTTTGGATTTGTATAGGTTATTTGAGGAATTTTTCACTAATCAAATGCATGATACCACCTCGTCTGCATTCGAAATGCAGGAAAGCGTGACAGTCGCTTGACAGGTTACCCAGCACTGAAGTTTACTGAAATCACACAGTAACTCTGCTGCTTATTGCAGATGAAAACATATCAGCAGACCTGCAATGAATCCAAAGGGGCTCTCTCTGGAATGGATTCCTGCTGCTCTGCTCTGGTGATTCACGGGAACTGATGTTCCACTTGCTTTTGTGGAGACTGAAATTCAACACATCTTTCAGGGTGCTTATGAAACAAAATGTAAAAGGAAAATCTTGCCAGTCTTCACTCCTGAGTGTGAGATCCACTGCTAAGTAAATAGCTCTAGGAATTAGTAAGTAAATGAAATAGAGAGGTTATTAATCTAATAATAATAATTTAAGACAACTTCTTTCTCCTCCCACCCCCTTTTCTTTGCTTGATTGTTGCTGCAATGAAATTCTGAAATCAGACAGTTCACCATACTGAGAGAACAAGGACACATACACATATTAGAAAACATGTATCAGAATGTGTAAGTTTTAATCTGTACCCTTAATACATACTTATCCTAAAATAGAAGCAATCACAAAAATCCTTTACTATACACATATATACATCAAATTCAATGCCAAACATTTGCAGGAGGAGAGCCCTGTATTTAATACTAAAGTTCACATCCTGCATTTTAGAGCCTGTGACAAAATGAAATCGAAGTCATTACTACTATTATTTTGGTAGAGCAGTTTTCCAAACCATGTTATCATACAAATCATAAAATTACTTCAAAAAACATATGTAAAAATCTAAGGTTTACAAATACAGCACTTCTTAAGTCACAGCCTTGGCCTCTGTGGCAAAGTTAAGCAAATGAATTGTGGGGACAATGTCACAAGGAAGCTGGGATATGGGACACATTGATGTGTGCCTATAACCAACTCTCAATTAATTGTAAATTGGTTTACCTCTCTTACAGATTAATTGCAGACACAGCTTGAGCCTAGAAGAACTTATTATCTCAGGTACAATGCAATCTAAACATGGCAATTGTGCATCAAGGCTCTGCATGCCAAGTACTCTGGGGGATTACTTGAGAAATCTAAGCTGGTTTCTGTAGAATCACATTGCTCTGGAAAAGGGCAGCACAATCAATCCTCCAGAAACAAGAGTGATGGAGCACCATGTGCACACCCAGCTGGGTCTGCTGGAGCTGGATCCAGCAGCACCGCTGGGAACAGAAGCAGCACAGCTGGATCTGTGACATCAGGAAATACTTGTAGCAAACTCCTCTCCACAGCCTCCAGCAGCTTGTACATCTGGGGGTTGCTGCTTTCTGTTACCAGGGTACCTCAGGGCTTTATTAAAAAAAAAAAAAAAACTAGACAAAAAAGGTAACAATTACTATAGTCATTTCCCTCTGTGACTTCTGTCCCTAAACAGGTGTTGCTGGAGGAAAGAGGGACAGGAGGAAGGAAAACTTCCCAGTGTAGACAAGTTGTCCATTTCTTCTGTGGAAGCTGACAGCTCCTGTGTGAGGTGTCCCAGATGGATGCTGCAGATCCAAGTGTCCCAGTCCTGTTAGTGGCCCCATGTGGAGATCAAGCTGATTCCATTGTAACACGGGAAGCTGAGCATTAAATCTATAAAGCTCAAGTTCCAAACCCGAAAATGCCATATAGGCCATATAAATGCATTCTGAGGTTAATCTGGTTTTTGCATGAGACTTCTGCCTACTAAAAACAGTGACAGCCACACTAAAGAAACCTCCAGAAACTTGTTTTACAAATTTCAGTATAAAACCTATTAAAATTCTCAATATGTCTCACTTTACTTTTTACAAATTCAAAAACCTCCTCTCACAAGTGCTAATAATTAATAGGGTGCTTTGAACTTCACTGAAAGAAAAAACGTTGGGAGGCTTGAGGTAAGTAACTTTTCAAAGCTTTGATTATTCGTCAAAGAAAAAACTGTTTGAAATATGGCTGGGAAATGGTAAACCATTCAGAAATGGCAGCTGGAACACCCAACACACTCCTGTTTCTTTCTTTTTCAGAAATTATATCTTCTGGCTGTATTAAGCCTTCATTAGTATTTCTCAGGTCTCCTTATATGGTAAATTATATAATAGAAATATGATCAAAGCTCTAAGTACCAAAAATATATTAGCAGCTCTTCTCCGACGGATTTTTCTAGTGGGGATTGTTTCTACCAGATAACTGAAAAAAGTTGGAAATTAGTTGAATATCAGCCTACTGGCAAGAGAGTCTAATGATTATTATAATATTTTTCTGCAGCAAGGAGAGTTTATTTCTATATAGAACTTGAACAAATATTTCAACGTAAGCACTGAAAACTGAAGTAGTTCATGGTCTTACAAACTGCCTCAAATTTACTAACAAACCTTTCTCTAATGTCCCCTGGACTTCCAACTGCTCAGACTGAAATGTACTGATGCTATTGGTAATGCCAAATGTCTTTGTTGAACAAAAGACATTTTAGATTTGTTTACAAATCCATCCTGCAGCACTTTATAAACAACTGCAAACAGCTCTTTCTGGTGTATGAAAATCTGCAAGGCTGGGCCCAGTCCCCACAGAGTTTTCCACTGATGCTGGAAACCTCCTCATGTTGATAGGAGGAGACAGTGGGCAGATCCCTTTCAGCATGAGGACTGCAATGTCTTCTCCCAAACACTGGAATTCAACTATGCCTATTACAGAATAAGCTCTATTGTTTATACACACTTGAAAATTCAGAAATTAGGACAATTCAGTTGAAGAAATTAGGTTGCCCTGGAGGATCAGAAGTAACACTGATCTACAGTGTTATTTTAAAGACCAAGATTAAATAATATTGTTCAAGTAATTAGCTGGTTTCTCCTATTTTTAATTTCCTTGTGATAAATCCAGTGAATCAGAAGTTCCAGTTATCAAAAAAGCCTATAAAGACAAACAAATTAGGTTCTTATTTAGTTCAGCTTTTTATTTAACAATTAAGGCTACCCTAAAAGAAAGCAGTATGTTCTTGATACTAGAATGTTTTCAGATCATATGTGATTAAATATTTTTAAAAGAATAAGAAATTCTTTTTCAAAAGAATCAAAAACTGTCTTTAAAATGGTCCAGCTCAGCACTGTCATATTAAAATCCATTAGAAAACACTGCAGAACTTACACAGCTGCTCTCTCAGCCTCATCACTTGCAGATCTCTGAAATAATGATCTCAGCACTAAGTGTTTTAGATACACTAATTACTACCCAAGCTTTGAGTGGGGCTTCAGCATTCAGCATTGGTTTGCAGCTTTCCTCCCTGAGCCAGGTCACAGCCCAGCTGTGAACACTTTGAAAATTCTAACCATTCCTAATGTGAAATGTGACTTCACATCACTCTGCAAGGTACCCATCATGACATGTAAATAAACATAAAAAAACTACACATTCAGCTGGAAACCTGTTTATTCCAATAACAAGGATCTTTGGTCTAAAAACATATATTTATGTCCTGTCCAGTACTGTGAGTAAATGCCTTTTCTTGCTTTCACTATGATTTCAGCGATGATGACTCAGTGAAATATCAGAAATACTAATATCCACAAAATGACTACCAACTGTGGAATAACACATATTAGAACTGTCAATCCAGACTAATATGCAGTTGCCTCAGACAGAAAACTATTACAGAACTCAGAGATAACCTGCACCCTTTGATCATTCAGGCCTCTAGAAACAAGTCCTCTGAAGGTAATTCAGATGCCTAGAACAGAAATCTGGGGAGAATGAGATAATCAGTGAAATTCTAATTTTTAAAATACTTTCATCTGGTTCATGGGTCAAAAAATTTTGCAAATACAGGTATTCTGTACATTCTGTACTCACTTTGACCTAATCCTAAAGCTTCCTTAGTGAAGCTAATAATGTCCTGTTCTCTACAGAACTGGAAAATTAATACTGAACTGGTTTTGAAGAAACTTAACCAAACTGGATTTCTTGCTGTGTCCTGTATCTTCCAAAGGTTTAAGACACCAAGGTCAGCTAAGCAGAACAACTGGAAGTAAAACCAAGAAGCTCCTGAAAGTAACTAACTAGACTTAATGACTCTCATTCTCTTGCATTTTTGAAGATTTAAGTTGCTTCTAAGTTGGATTCCCAGCTTGAGACATGAAGAGCCTGGAAACCCAAACAGGAAAGCATACAAATTCGGGGTTTACTGCAAAAAAGCTGATTGGAGCTGCTTCAAGAAAGCAGGTAGGACTATGGAGCCAATTACAATGGGAAAATGATTGATTAATCCAGAGAAAAGTGAGCTGATTTGCAGCACTCTAATCAAATATCAGAACACAGAAACTATTTTAATGGATTACACCAGATGTCTGCCTAGTCCAGCAAGGATAGCAGCAGAATATGAACTCTGTAGTAGACAGGTGTGAGATAATCTACCTTCCCTATTCAGTCCCATTTTACTTGAAATACACAGCTTGGCTTTAACTGTGATACAGAAAATAATGCTGAGTCTAACAGTGTTATAAAAGGTGATGGCTAAATTGATTTATATGGTTTGAAAAAGGTTTAGTCCTTCTGTAGTGGATTCATTCTTCTTGCACTTGTGCAAAATGCAGGTTCCAGAGCTAGATTCATGTCCTAAAGACTGGTCTAGATCTGGCATATGATGAAGACACACTAAGCAGTCAGGAAGCATCAAGTACAAGAACATTCCCCAGTTTTGTTATGTGCTCAGTAACAGTGTCAGTGTCACCTGGCACTAAGGGGATAAAAAAGGTTCTTTGGGGGATTTCCCAAGGAAAGAATCTGCCTGTCACTTTACTGTCAGCTGACAGTCAGAAAAAAACCAAACCACTCCACCTTTTTTTTTTTTCCTCACAGCCTACTCTCCATGTCCTTCCTTAAAAATGGGCCAAGATCACAAGCTTGCTTCCCTTTCTCTGAAAGTTTTGGGTCTTTTTCATGTCTTTGTGGTTCTTCACATTTTTAATTCCTTGTCTGGTTTTTCCAAAACAGAAGGACCTTCAAATTAAACTTGCAAAATGGCCGGACGAACATTGCAAAACTTAAGCAGACCATGTATCAGGACATGCAACTAAACATGATTTCAGCACAACATTTACGAGAAAATCACTCATTAGTCAGCTGCAACAGTTACAAGTAGAAAAAGTTCTGGGCAATGTTAAAAATAAAAATATTGTAAGGCTGCAGATTCAAATAATACATCAGAGAACACAATGTAAGAGTAAGTTAATCTGGAAACAGTATGAAAGTTACATTACACGTTAAAGTTATGACAAGGGCACAGGGAACAGTAACAGGCAGCAAAGGTGACACAGTCAAAGGGCCACTAGGAAATTTGTTCCCCGATTCACAGCTCAGGCAGAGCTGATCAGCTGTGTTTAGTAGTGTTGCACAACACAGAGGATGCAAATAATCACTTGCCTCAAGTTCAATGTACAATAAACTTCACAGTGTTGTTTCAGGGGTTCATAAACAGCATGGCTGAACACAGGGAATTCAGGAACCACGTGGCCAAACCACTTAGATGTAGACTCTGTAGTATTGTTTCCCAGAACACAACAGCATTTCACATACTTATCACTTTTTTCACCTTAAGTGGCCCAAAAATCCCAAATCAGTTCTATATTCATTTGGAGCCGCTTCTGAGGCTGAAAAGCAGCAGCACAGCCGCTAACACAGCAGGCTGGGAAAATGAACTTCTGGTCCAGGAACCCAGATCATTTATGTGTGGTGCTGTGGGATATTAAATATTCAGCAAAACTGTTATCTTTGTTTCATCTTCCAAATGTTAATATCTCTAATTTTCATAATATATTTTGGGGGCTTTTATTTTCATGTGGGTTGGAAAAGACCTTAACTGTGTTTTGTTAGAACAGGAAAGACCCCCGTACCTAGAAGGTCCTTATCATTTATTAGGAAACACAAAACTTTAGTGTCACAGACAAACTTATCTTCACATACACTGTTAAAGCCATTGTTAATACATTCCGAACGGGAATGTATTGCCACTTTCCTTAAAGAAATCCTCAATAACAAGAGTAAGGCATGGGAGCTGTCAGGGGTGCTGGTCGCTGCCCCTCCGCAGCCTCTGGCTACTTTACACCTCCCGGAGAGGTCAAGCAGCATCTGGAGGTCAACCCCCGAGCTATCAGCCTTGTGCTGCACTTTCAGTTCCGGACCTGTGTCTTGACGAATTTTTTTTTTTCATCCTAATTAAAGCAGGCGGTTGTTTCTTGTGTGAGGGGATCTCCTCTGCACCACCAGTTTGCTCTGCTCTTCGCCACCGCCACCTTCGCCCCTGCGCGGGAGGATGGAGCAGAGTGCGGGAGGATGGAGCAGAGTGCGGGAGGATGGAGCAGGGTACAGGCTGCCCCACCATCATTCTCCGCCCAGCCAGGGCTCAGCCCCGCAGCGCCGGCCGGGTGAGCCGGGCTCTGGCCCTCGCACCTTCCAGCCCAAGCAGGTCAGTCCCCCTCAGGCAGGGCTGGAGCACCGGGGGCTCTTCCCTCTCTCCCTGCTTGAAAGAGCTTTCCCCATGACCACCTCTTCCCCGGGAAGACGCTCCTCACCCCCCCATGGGAAGGGGCCTTGCCCTTCGCCACAGCTCCCCGGGCAGGAGCCTCTGCGGCGGCCCCTTCGTCACCTCAGTGCCCTCGGCCAGAGGCTCTCCCCTCCCTCTCCCCTGAGAGAAGGGCTCCGTCTCCGCACTCAGTTGCGAGCCAGGTCCCCTCTACCGCCAGAAGCCCCTGGAGAAGGGAGGCTCCCCCTCTCCCCCCGCCCAGGCGACTGCGGCTGGCACTGACCCGTCTCTGCCGTCCTGCTCCTCTCCGCCATATTTGTTGTCATCCCGCCACCCCCCCCCCACGCCGCCCGGCCGTCGCCATGGCAACGCGCGTCACCGCCCCCGGGGGAGCCCCGCGCCCCCCCCGCCATGGCGGCGCGGGCTGACGGCCGCCCCCGGGGACAGAGCCCGCCCGGGGAGAGCCGCCCCCGGGACAGTCTTCCCCGGGACGGCCTTCCCAGGGACAGCGTGCCGGGGCAGCAATGTCCGCTCCCGCCCTCGCCCAGCTCGGCGGCCGCCGCGGTGCTGGAGGGCGGGGCGTGACGAGGACACCGCCGGCTGCCCGCCCCTCACGCAGCGCCGACTCCCCGCCCGCACGGCCGTGCCCGCCCCTCTTCGCCTCCCGTGACCGCTGTTTACCGGCACTGCTGGTCTGGGGAGGGGAAGGCTCGTTATTCGTTCCCCGGTGGCTGCTGCCACCTCGGCAATTACCATCACAGCGCCCCGGGGGACGGGGCAGTGCCGGGTACCGGAGGCCCCTGCCGGGGTGGCCCCGCCCGCGGGGAGTCGGGGTGGCCCTGAGGTGCTCACAGGGCACCCAGGAGGAGAGAGAGGCTCGTTACCAGAGAGTCACAGAATCACTTCATTCCAGCCACCATGTCAACTAAACCATAGTACTCAGTGCCACGTCTAGTCTTGCCTCCTGGGATGGTCACTCTGCCACCTCCCTGGGCAGCCCATTCCAGTGTCTAATCACCCTTTCCGTGAAGAAATTCTTCCTAGTGTCCAATGTCCTAATGTTACGGAGGTGCACGTCCCCTTCCACATAGATCAGGGGCGCAGAGGGCAGAGAGGTTTCTGTCACCCCAGGGTTGGGGAGCACATCCTCCTGCTCCGATTCCAGCCTCATGTACTGAAGCGCAGCACAGGCAGAGATGGCAAATTCATGTGTGTGTGACTGCCCCACCCTGCCCCAAAACTCAGCAGGTGAGTCTGGTCATGTGGTACTTATGTCAACTTCTATTTTTTTTTTTTTTTTTAAATTTCTTAAGGCAGCCCAGTGGGGAGTTTCATTATGTGTGCAAGTGTTGCCCGTCTGTCTCCTTGCCCCAGACCCAGCAGGTGAGCCTGACCATATGGCAAATGCAGTGACGGGGACGGGAGGGCTTCTGCGTGCGCGTGTTCGCGGGCCCGCTGGGTGACACTCACCATGTGGCAAACACGGCCATGAAGGCTTTGGTGCAGAGGGGCTAATTATGTGTGTGAGTCCCAAGGGACCCGGCAGGCTGGGTGTGCTCATGCGTGTCTCGCTAATGCACGGCTCAGGTGGAAGCTCCATTGTACATCTCCAACACTGACAACGCCGAGCTCTCAGAGGCGAGGCTGGCCGTGGGACAAATACAGTGTTACAAGCGTGAGCATCAAGCTTAGAATCGTGTGTATGTGCACAGACGGGCAGACACGGTGGTGAATGCACCCCAAACTGGGGGGCTGCTAAAACCGTGAACCAGGGAGTGCACGTGCAGTGCTAAGCAATGGAAATGGGCAGGACTGTGTCCATGGTTATGTACAAAGGTGTTTGCCTCCTTAGATCCAGCAAATTAATGTAACCACTTCCTAGTGACCAATGACTAGTCAGTGAAAGATTCCAAGCTTAAAAATCAAGGCAGGTAAAATTTAAACATCACTTTACCTTTCTTGTCTTCCTATCTGGTATGTGCCTTTTCTGCTCCAGTTCAACTCCTCTTAACAAGACTCACATGGATAATACCTGCAGGTTCCACACGCTTAGATTTTTCTGTAGGGTCAGTTGCTTCCTTTCTCCCTGGAAAAGAGAAAGCCTCCTCCTTTTGCAGCCCTGTTCATTCTTCTTTCAGTTCATAGTTCTCTGGTTATTTTTGCAGCATCTATTTTTGTGGTTTCCCTTCCTTTACTGTTTCCTTTCTTTTTCAGTGACATTTAGGCCTCTTTCCTTTATCTACTGCTCTTCACTCTCAGTATCTTACTCTAGTATTATATAAGCTAATTAATTTAATGTTACTTTAGCCACATTCCTGTGCCTTGATGAAATACCTGTCTAAAAGGGTGTACCAAGGGGGCTTTGTGACAGGGCTAGAAGATGCACCCTTGCACAGAAGAATAGTGGAGTGTAGGTCTGTTCTTTGCTTAGCAAAGCCATCTAGATCCAAGCTCTGAAAAAAATATTTTCTAGACTTTTTCCTCTGCAGTCTTTATAAACTATAGGTGGTCACTTGCATACTAAAAAGGTTGATTTGTCTCACTGCTGACAGTGAGGTACACTAAGTGCACACACCCCCACAGACACATCCTCTCCCATACACTCTTTCTCCAGGCCAGCAGATCACCCAGGCCCTGTGCTCTTCCTTGTCTGTTGCTGGACAAATGATCCTGGGACATCCCTCTTCAGAACATGCCACATATACTCTAATCTTTCTCTTCTTTCTTTTAGGTTCCCTGATAGCCATGTCCCATCCCAGCCCTCCTTCAAACAATTTCTCATATTACTTACCTCTTCATTCCTTTATCTGATATTTCCTTTTTTTTTTCTTTTTTCCTTTTTAGATCTTAAAGAGTTCTGTCCAAGTTTGCAGCTCTAGTCTGGTTTCTTATGTCCCCATGTCCCCTTATTCCCTTTGTTCTACTTGCTATTCCAGCTTTAGTGTCCCCTCATCCATATTTCATTCCTATCTATTAATACTCATATAGCATTTTTCATCTGTAAATTTCTAAGAATTCTCTCTGTGGAGAGACCTTCCATATCAGTGCTTCAGAGGACCTCTTTATTCACATCTCTCTGAGACTGGCTTCTATGGTGACCACAAATACTAATCCAAAGGTCTTTTGCATCTAATTGCCCGTCAATTAACTCAACTCAAATACCTGCAAGAAGGTCTATTGAAATAAAGACATTTGGGGGAAAGAACTTTCTCCAGTCAAATTATCTCTTCTGAGTTAACACACTTGAAAAACCTAGAAATGCCACACTCATTTTTTTTAGTCTGAGTTTAATGCTATGTTATAGTCACCTCACCAAGCAGAAGTGCTGTTAAATATAGATGATATGCAGTCTTTCCAAAAACAGTAAGATAATTTGACAAGAGAGAACTGGAAAGTTCATATAGAAAGTTCTTTTGGAAATAGAAAGATAACCGAATGGCGTAACTTGAATCAGGGCTGAAGAATGAGGGAACTGGTTTTTAGGAGAAGCAGTTGCTTATTTTTATTTGCTCATTTTTAGAGCACCTGAGAACATGTTGAGGTGTTTGTTAGTACAAAGACGTCTTTGGCCCTTGCCCTTCCAAAGCAAACAATCTGATTTTGGACATCACAAACCAACAAAGAACAACAGAACACTGCTGCAAACCACCGCTGCCCCGGTTATCCTCACATTCGCTGTTTCAGCCCCATTCCTTGTTCCAGCGGGTCCCCCCGCCTCCTTCCACATCTTGGCAAGCAAAAACTGCTCCACTTCTGTGGCTCTTTGCAGCTTATTCCCACCCCATCATCTTTTAATAGCCTATGGAAAAACCAACGGCTTCCCCCCACACATTTCATTCAGTAATAACTCTCTACTTGTTACATTTTCAAACCAGCACCTTCATGCTTTCCCTCGCTGCTGCTTCTCACTCCCACTCACCTAATTTTCCTCCTTCAAATCCCTCCCTAAAAATCTCCTGTGCTGTGCTGTCTACTGAAGGAATGGTAATGAATCGTCAGCTGTGTGCCAAGATGACTGTCTGTCATGGAGACTGTTCTTGTCTTACTCTCATGTGTCGGGATCCACTGCCTGTGTGGGACTGACAGCCACTCGAGGCAGGGCCGCTCCTTTTGCTGTGTTATGGGTCCTGGAACGGACCCTTAAAACTCATTGTATCAACAAACAAAAATAAACTGAGGCGATGGAAATAAAAATGGAAATGCCGGTCAAACCCAGGAAGATTAGACAGTATTTCAGTTATGATTCATCAGCTTAGGTAAATTTACATAAAAATTAATGTGACTGACAACTCCATTACAAATATTGAGAAAGAAATTATTTTTATAAATACGGATTTGTCCCATTTTTCTATTTATTTGTAATCTCTATGGACTTAAGGAGCATGTTTTACTTTTTTGATCTGTGCTTGCATTTGAAACATTAGATATTCCATTGTTTGTTTATCTTTCGTTTGCAGCCTGGAAGACTGCGGCGATTAAAGAACATAAAGAAGAATAACAGTGCAAGAGCAAAGACTTGAAAGGAGAAAAGATTTCTGATCACTTTTGTTTTAACATGAGGATAATTCAAATATGTTGAAGATCGAATGATTCCTGTTACACATTCAATACTTCTGATTCAGCTAGAGGTGGCTGCTGTCAATACCTGTCTGTCGAAACCCCAAAGATCTTCCAAGAAAATCAATAAAAATCCAATTTTACAATCTTGATATTTTCAGAGTGTTTAAAAAATTGGCAAAAATCCACCCTTTTTTATACATTACAAAAAAAGACAGTAAGGTACATTATTGATTTTTTCACAAATCGTTTTTAAGTGACTGTTAGGGCTGGATGTGAATGAGAAGATGGAGCATTAGCACACGTTTTCCATGCCTTTCACACACCACACACACAGTGTATGGGGTGGGTCTTCGAAGTGGGGATTTAAAAATCCAGGTGTAATTGTGTAGAAATCACATAATTACTTTTTTTTTGGTATCACTTTCCCTGTGTAGAAAAAAGTCATGCAAGCATTCAAGTGTATATTCTATTGGTGCTTCAACTGTGACTCCTGTCAGAGAAAAGACCATGACAATGGTTCTGCTACAGACAGGCCATTGATGGTGGCCGTGCAAGCAGAGCAGGTACATTCTAAATTAAAAATAAGAAAACTAAAAAGAAGGAAAAAAAAAAAAAGAGAGAGAGGAAAAAAAGAGAAAGAGAAAATCAAAAGTCTGGTCAGAGTTTTTAGCCAGGATGTTATGGTCTGGTGGACTCAGACAGAAAATTAAATCTGATAAAGCAAGAAAAAGCCAAAATGAAAAACCAAAGCCCAGACTGAGGCAGCAAAATTGAGGTGAATTTTTAACCATGCACACATAGTGGAGGAATGCTATAATCTTATTATTGTAACCTTGATCCACTCGTTCCCCCAGCATTTATTGCTCTCATTAGTTATGTAATATCTAAAAGCACATTGTAATTTTTTTGTGTCAGGACAGTATCTTTAATGTATTCCGAACATGCCTAGTATAACTACAGAGATTTATACAAAAATAATATTACCTCTTGGGGGTTTTTCTGTGTTATTTCTGAGCATAGGAAAAATTAAAATGCAGCAAGTCTGAAAAGGTCAAACTGTATCGCCCCTCATTCTGTGCATGATTTCAGAAATAATCTAAAAGTTATGCTGAGATAACTGACATGAAACCAGAGACACCGTCATCACAAAACTTGGATCAATTTTTGCCCATGCAGGCAAAGCATCATCTCATTTCACACCTGAAAATATTTTTTTTTTTTAATTTTACATTTTATAGATATTTTGAACTGTTTGTTCCTAACGGTTTGTCCTCACAGATGTGCATCAATATTGTGTAATTACACAGAGAAACCGTCGGCCCGAAGGAACCCAGCCTGTAAATGACAGCAGTGACCTGTGACTCTGGGATTTGGAATGCTACTTGGCTTTTCCACTCTTCCACAAGCTCTTCTGAGCTTGTAAAAGCAGGGGATTGCCAATGTGCAGGGCTTTCTCACACCCCCCCCCCCTTGCTCTTCCACTGCCCCTCTAAGCCAGGCAGAGCTGAGGAGTGTTTGCTTGCCAGCGAGCACAACTAGGAAAGGAAAGGAAGGTCAGTGGCAGCCACCCGGGCACAGAATGGAAAAAGAACTGTTATCCAAGGGCACAGGTAAACCCTTGCTATTACAAACTGAGACTTCTAAATTCTTTTCAGGAAATAACCTTCATTTTTAAGTTGCCATCAGAAAGGTGCACACATATATGTGATAAAAGTGCACTTTACCTGGGAAAGGTGAAGGGCTAAGTCGGTTCTCCTGGGATTTGAGCATGTGGATCAAAACAGTTTAGAATTTCAAACGTGAAGTATAATGCTAAGCTAGAATTCTCTGCTACTCAGAGGCAGGTAGAAGGGACCCAAAGAATTCTTCTACACTGGAACCCTCCAATTCCCTGGAATCCCTCAGTGGGGAAAGCACTTTCCAGTGGTTTCTAATTGTGTAGCTGCTAAATATGCTCTTTACAGGTGTCCCCAAGGGGTCTTCATGATCCTGATCCACTCCTAGTGGCAGAGATTACTACACCTATACTTAGAAATTAAAATATATGCTTGTGTAATGTTTTAATATCTTAATTGGAAAATGTTTAATATCTGAGTATTAGTTTTTCATTAATATTTCCAATATTATTATGGACTCAGTCCTGTGTTTATATATACAAACACATTTTATGCATTCCATTTTAATAATCTATAAACTCTACAGTTCTCTGCTATCTTTTAATCCTTTTCAGCATTTACTCTGATAAAATTCTTTTAATGCAGACAGCAAACGTGGACAGATGAGAGAGGTACAATCAGAACTTAATTTCAGATTAAGTGAATTGTTTGCTGTCTTGAAGCTGGTTATTTGGCCCTCAACTAAAATGTAATTCTTTATAGGAGAGGATTCATAATTCATTTAGGAACCATGTTAAATTCCAAACTTTTAAAATAAATTCACCATTTGTTATTAGTTACAATTTCTCAAGGTGCCAGTGGCACAGAAAAAGGAGCAGCAAATCGCTGAGAGACAATCAGTACATGTAGCAGCTGGGAGAGAGGAGGTAAACTGAAATGGCAGGAATTTACTTTAGACTGCAATAAGCTTATGTTAGCTAACACATGGCAACTAATACACGATGAAATCCCAGTGCAGAAAGGCCATTTTTAGTTATCACATTTGTTAGCAGATCATGGTAAACAGTTGGCTCACCCTAATATGCACTTGTCTTCCCTGGCATTTTTTTCTCACACTAAGTGGCAAGGAACTCCCTTTTGCTCCTATTATATACAAGTCCTACGAGTGCTCAGATTGGAGTGAAGTAGATCTATGCCAATGTCAGCCACATGGATGAACAATGATGGGTTTATTCCTTTCAGGAATCCAAGGAATGAGCTCGGAGGCTGCAGGTAGATTGCCTTGGTTGAGTTCACTGCACTTGGTGGCTTAGGACTGTCAGCCCTTGAAGTCCCTTTCAGTTTTGCACTGCACTTGTGCAGAAACATTCCTGGCTTGCCAGTTATTCCATAAGCCCTGCAGTGCCACCAAAACAAGTCCTTTTAGTGCAAAATGTTATTGACATTTGCCTTTAAAAATGACAGTGCAATAAGGAAAACTCAAGCCCATAGCAGCACTCCATCAGCTTAGATAAGGGATAATAGAAAAGGGATAATAACATTAGGGCCATTTTCTGTGGAATCCAGGGTATAGAGTAAAGCAAAATACGGGACCTACCAAAAAAGCCAACTACCTTCCCTCAAGAGTACAAGAAATGGTGTTGTTTGGTGAATCTAGTCCTAAATACTGTCTGCTAGGGCAAAATAAGGAGAACTCAAGAGAAAAAGGACAATCTGATGATGGTCCAAAATATGATCAGGGGATAGTCCTCCACATGCAAACTTCACCCTGACCATCATGAGATGGGCAGAGACCGGGCTTTAGAGGCAACAGAGAAGCATTACACCAAGACCACATTCACAGCAACATTTTAAAATCTCTATCCTGTGTGTTTGAAGAAAGGAAACACATGGCATCTTTTCTTTAATTTCTCTATTTTGTCCAAGTAATACCAAAGTCCAGATAGTCCTGAACACCATGATTACTGAAATTGTTTCCCTTGATGTAATAGCAATGCTGAGAAGTGAATATTCACTAGGATATAATCACACACAATTATCTGTCCCTAAACTTGAATTTAAGAGTCTGTAGAAAAAATTACACAAACTTTTTAAAGTTTGTATTCATAACATCTTCTTCTGCATTCTAAAGCCTCAGTGACCCTCACAGCCTGCAAACTTTCTGCCACTCCCTGCAAGAGTGGCCCTAGAGATGAAAAAAAAATCCTTTAAATTAATATCTTACAGAAATGAATGGGTATATATTGGATCAGAATCTGCAGAAATAATTTAATGTAATTACTAGCTAATCCATCTTGAAATCAAGGACAATTTAAAAATTAAGACATTAATATGAAATTAGAGTCACTTGAAGTTTGGATGAAGGAAGTACACAGCAAAAAATGTAGTTACATACCATTCTTATCTTCTAAATGAAGATTTTTGGGGAAGCACACATGGGCTACTGTATTCCTAATCCTCTGACCCATAAGGATTGGCAGTGAGACAGTGTTCCCACTAATACAACTCCCACTCCTTACTTTTTCACGTGGCATTGAAATACTACATTTAGGAACTCGTTGACTCACTTAGGATGGCGGGTGCTGTACCAGAGAAAGGAAGCTGATTTCCTTTTCATATTATAAGCACACACAAAAGTGCTGGAAACTTAGGAATCAGCTCTTAGAAGAAGCACCTGGAATAGAAAAGCTCTTAAAATCTTAACTGCCAGAAAGTAATGGACCATTATACAGGAGAAGGGAAGCTGAAGTATACTGAGGGTCTGACTAAGGAGTGGGCAGGCACAGCACTGTCCAGGACAGCTATCCTTGATCATTCCCGAAACTGCCAAAATTGTGATGGGGGGCAGAGCTGCTCACAAACCAGGCACAGGATCTGCAACTTGACAATGTCTATAGAGGAGGGCTTCCAAGTAAATTCCCCCTTTGCTGAAAATTCTGGGCTGGAAACTGCAGATTTGGACACTAGAGCAGTGACCCCATCAGCCACCTGAAGTTATAGCATCCTGATGGGGTCATATGTCACTTAGCAATCACTTGAGAATCCCACTATAGAACAAGGAAGGGATTTGGATTCCCAGCTCTCAAGGTTACCCATCAGAATCTTCTTCCCATACAGTAAGCAAGAACTTTTAAAGGGAGCAGCTGCCATCAGCCAGTGAACCTGAAAGGGACAGAAATGTGGGTAAAGTGTCCCAGTGTAGCAATGCACTCTGACAGAGATCCACACAAGAGGCAGGATTAAAGCAAACACGAGAAGAGATGCTGTTTAATTAGGACCTTCACAGAGAAACATCTGGTATAATTGGTTAAGGGGAAGTCTTCACTCAGGCAACATTTATTGGTATATAAACAATGTCCAATTGTAAATGCTAATTAAACAGCAGGACTAAGGTAACAGAGTTTTGCCTGCCTGACTAGGACATAAGGTTTATAATCCATGCTGTTATGGGACAACAGCAAGAACAAATAATTGGGGATTCAATAAGTCAGTTATGCCCTTCTTTTTGTAATAACATACTCCAGAGGTCAAGAGAATACTTTCAGTAACATAGCTGGTTTTCAATAGTGATTGAAGCTTGCTAGCTATTCAGTGTTTGTTAGGAAAGTGGCAGCAGCAGGACAAGCCTGATGGGTATTCCCCCTATCTGGTGGTACGTTATTTGCCCATCACTGCGATGCTCCAGGCACCCTCATGCCCTTTGGCTTCACTGAACAAATTCTCTTGACTTTGAGCCATCTGCCCTATAGCAGTTTCCTAGGAATTACTATCATTAACCATATATTATTTCAAAATGTTCTTTTAAAGCAAGCTTACTTGCAAGTAATAGTGATACTTATTTTATATATATTAGATATATATAGTTGAACTAATGCAAATTCAGTGACAGGTACACACGCATCCATGTAGCTACAAATTCAATGACAAATCCACCTTGCAGATCTTTTTCAGAAGATCCTTTTGCAATGGCTGCAGCCTGGCTTTACCTAACTCCTCCGGACTGCCTCCAGGTTCATCACAGGAAAGCCTCCACCTTCTGCAGTGTCTCCAGAATCATTTCTACTTGGCAGAACTATACCTGCCATTACAATCCCTTCAAAGACAGCCTCTGTAACAATGAAAATTCCACTTTATTAACTTCCTTCTTGCTTATCTTCTTTGTGCTGGTGGAATAACATACCTCTGCAAACTGGAAGGAAAATGAGAGGTTTAGAAGCCAGTCATGTAGAATCATGAGTATCTTAAGTTGGAAGGTACCCCTAAGGATCATGGAGTCCAACTCCCTGCTCCTTGCATGACTACCTGACACTGATCCATGTGACCAGGAGTGTCATCTGCTGTGACGAGAGAGGGATGTTTTCCCCTGAATGCCATTCTAGGCACTAACATGATCTGTGGGGATGAAGAAGCACCATTTGTCACATCCTCTGAACAACTAAAATAGAGACAGTCCCAAGAAGTTCTCTTCCAACCCAGTGACGCCCACAAGAGCTTTCTGCCTTTCATGTGAACACTCTGAAGACATTTTCTTTTTTTAATAATTATCATGACACAGTGTAGGCTACAGTGCATTTGCTGCACTTTGCAGATGTGGCCAGCAAACGACCTGAATTCTGTGAGAAGACTGCAGGCCAAGCAGTGATAGACAAATGCACTGAAATCTTCAGCTGGTTTATAGCACTTTAAAGTGCACATAATTTTCTCAGCAAATACCCACAGCAAGTGGAAAAACTGACTTTAAAAACTTTTAATTTTTTTTTAAATTCATAGCCTCTAGCAATATATTTAAATGAGCAGTAGGTACAAAACTATATTCAAAACCTTAAATGTTTTCACCATAATTTTTACTTTTAATAATTTAATTTATTGCCTTTTAGATTTGAAAGTAGCAAGGACAATTTCAAACAAAAACTTCAAAACCAAGATACAACCAAAGACTTTTTCAGGATGAAAGAACACATGTAAGGAGGATCAAGACCCTACAGTGAGATCAGCTATTAGCTAATTAAATATGTGACTAAAATTCATCATTTTAAATAGCAGCCATATTGATGGTGAGCAATCTGGTAAGCAAACAAATGATGGTGGATTTTTTTTGTATCTTCAGAGAGAAACATTTATCTTAATAAGATTCACTGTGCCATAACACACGCGGAATAAGTCAATGTCTACTAATTAAAGGACATCGTCAACCTGATTTTCTAAACAGCTAATTAAAATATGTAGCATCTAATACAGCCCTTCTTGCAAAATATGCTGTTGAAAATATACACCCTTGTAAAAGTTACTTGTTTTTCTATTCCCTTGTGTTTGCCTTTTTAATTGGTTTTTCAAGAAAGGAGGATCTGCTGAGCTGAGGTTCTATTTCTGTATCAAGTTCCATTGATGAACACCCTGTACTTACACAGGAGCCCAATGATTTGTAGGTCTAAAAGGCTGTACAAGAAAACAATGACACTAATCCTGAGGGTTTGCTGTTGTTGCTTTTTCAGGGATGACAAGATTTTGGGGGGGGGGATTTAGATGTTACTTGAAACGGTAAAATTTTCAAAAAGAAATGTCATTTTTATAATGACGAGGAATCTTTAACCTTCCACTTTACAGATTACATTAGTTTCTCAGAATTATCAGGCTTCTCTCTGATTCTGTAAGTAGCTTTTTCAAGAGAAAGAAGTTGTTGTAGATCTGTCAGCAAGGCTCTGGGAGTAGGAGGATGTTTGGATTTCCGGCATATTGCAACGCAGTTCTTGGCCACCAGCAAAGCTATGTGTGTGAATCCCATTTTATATCCGTTGTTTGCAATACCACAGATTTTAAGAGACATTTGAAATAGTCTCTGCACTCCTAATCACAAATCATTCCCTAAGAGAAGCTGAGAAGGCAAAATACATACCTTACAGGCCTCGTGGCATGACAGACTGTGGATGAAATGATGCTGTCATGGGAATAAAATAAAATCAGTCATGTCTTGAACAATTAAGTCTGTATTCAAAGTTCTTAGCTCAAATCAGTTTATTATTTGCTGTTTTTCTTTCCGGATTCTGACTGAACAATATTTTCTATTACATATTTTTTGCATTAAAACATTATTAGCCAGCTAATCTTATTAGTAAATTTTTTATTCTATTTTAAAATGTGTATTTTTCCAGTGCAAAAATCTGAGACGCTAGATTATGAACTCTGTGACTGCTAATTACTTTCAAACCTGGAAGTATACAGAGCTCATCTTCAATTTGAATTTGCATTATTTTTTTTCTCTAAAGATCACCCGAGTCACCACTCCCACCATTTCCCCTTCTTTTCTATCCTCGACCAGTACAAAGAAAACATCATTTTCCCAGCCAAGGCATATGCAACATCCTTCAGAATGCGTCAGAGCAGATCCTTCATCAGCCAGAGGAATCACTGTGTTAACAATATGAAGTCCTTCTTGCCCCAGGCAGCACAGAACAAGCTCGGGTTTATCTCACATTTTTAATTGTCCAGCAAAGAGGTGATTTTGTCAACACATCTCTTCCTTTCACGCACCTGTGCCCTTCTGTAGGCAAGCACCCAACTCCTCCCAAATTGTAATGAAAGCTCAGTGACTGACCAGAGGCTTCTGCAACCTCTGCCTGGGACAATGACTGGAAACCAATCCCCTCCCTTGCAAATAATTCCAGAATGAAATGTACCTGAGAGTTGTGTTGACAATGACTTGGGAGGGCAAAATACATTCTTCTCTTCTATAATTCCCTGTATTCTGCAGTGCTAACAGGAGTTAAAACCTGGTTTAGTCATTAAAGTAATCAGATATGAATCAAAGAAACCTCAGGAGATGCTGTTGTTGAAAAAGCAGATATTATTTTCACGCAAACAAGCATTTTCCTCATCCTAACTTCATCTTAATGGGTATATATCTTTAATAAACAAACCCATTATTTTGAATTGTATCAAAAAATTTTCATCTGTAATACTGCTCAAACAAAAAAATACTAAAATGCTAAAAGCACTTTGGTTTTTTTATACACATCTAGCATGTTTATTGCCATAATGCAATACTGAAAATGCCAAAAAAGTGAATCAGTGATCTATAATTTTAAAATGCCAGTGATTTCCCAGCTGTCACTGATCTTGGAAAATTTCCCCAGTAGCATGTGGAGATCAATAACTGTTTACAGACTTTTTAGTCCCAGTTTGTAGGGAGTGTATCACTATGGACTATGTCAAATCTCTTAGCTGTGAAGTGAAAGGCTGATTTCACACTTCAATCTCTCCAAAAGCCCATAATGCTAAAGAAAGGCAAGAATGATGATCCATGGAACCACTGCTTGTCCTCTGGGACAATAACAGAGCAAGTCTGCAGGAGCCATGCCTGAAGAAGAAAGAAAGGTGATGAGAAGCAGTATCCAGCACGGATTCTCCAAGGTTTGCCACACCTGAGCAAGCCTAACGACCTTCTGTGATGAAGTGGCAAGACATGCAGACAAAGGCAGAGCCATAGATGTTGCCTACCTTGACTTCAGGACGGCTTTCAGCAGGTCTCCCACAGCAAACTTGTATCCAAATTGGAATGTTATAGTGTGGATGGGCAGACTGCTGAATGGGTGAAAATCTACCTTGACAGGCCCAAGGGGTTAAAGAGTCACACTCCATCTGACAGCAGTTACCAGTGGCATCCCTTGAAAGTTTACCCTTAGACCTACACCAAGGAATATCTTTATTAGTAGCCTGGAGAACACGGAGCACTTTTTTATTCCCCTTTATTCTTTGGAGATATTTAAGCACTGGAACACATTGCTCAGAGAGGCTGGGGAATCTCCATCCTTGCAGGTTTTCAAAACTTCATTGCACCAAGCCCTAAACCAACTGATGTGATTTCGGTGTTGACCCTGATGTAAGCAGGAGTTTGCACTAGAAAATCTCCTAAGGTCCCTTCCAGTTGAATTGATTCCATGAGTCCCAGTAAGAGTCTTTTCAAAGTCAGACTTTGCCATCCATCCTATCCATAGGGTTGTCCCTATACACGGGTAGTTCTGGGCTGATATAGAAAATAGGTAAATTAACAAGTCCTTCTTATCCTTGTAGCTCAGCAGCAGGTTTAGGATCAATATCTTGTGCATGCTGATCCCAAATTCCATGGCAACCTTAATGTATCCCATTACCAGAAAATACCCTTCACTCACTATTTTTCTCTCCTTGTACACATACTTATATGAAAGGCGATACAGAAACTGGCTCACAGAACCTTTCTCCTCTGAATCCAGATGATTTTCTATTTGATATTTTTTCAAAAAAGGTACTGAAAAATAATTTTATTTTTTATGTCTCCTTACAGCTTATTTATCAACACTTTTAGTTATGGTAGATCAATCTTTTTCTATGCTCATCCATTCTCAGTCTTTTACTTTGTCTAATTTTTCATCAGCTGAATCTTTTCCTTGCATAACTGAAATATGAGCTACGGTTTCACACACATTGCTGTGTCCACAACTCTGAACATTAGTTGGGGAAGATGCAAATTGGTAACAAGGCATCGTGTATCCCAACACTGTAAAGAAATTGAATTTTGAACTGTTCTCCTGAAAACCAAAATTTAGTTACATTACTCTATTTAGTGAAGTCAGACATACTGGCACTAGTGTCCCTTACCACCTTAGGTTTCATCTCCTCACAGTTACACTCATACTGCAAACTCCCTGGTTGGCAAATAAGACATTGCAGGCAATCCTCAAAATGAACAATAACACTGCAGCGTAGTCATTTGTTACAGGACTGCACATTGTAAATGTGACAGTATTTAGCAAATAGTAGAATTGTATACTGGAAATGAACCATATATTTTCCCTCTAATTCCTTTAGTAAGAGTGGTTAAACACATTAAATTGTGCAGTTTCAATTCCAAGGTCTTATTTTCAGCATTATGAAAGACTGAAAGTATTTAAACCTTCTCTGTGTGTATCATCATGAAGACAAAATCCAAACTGTAAGGAAAACTTACAAACATACAAAATTATGGCCACTGGAATTCTCCAAATTGGTGCAATTAAAGCAGCATAAAAAGCAGCATAAAATGGAATTTCTAAGATATGATAAATATACAAGATGATTAAGCATGAAAATAGCCAGGAGCCTGTTAGAGGGCAACTATAGCATGCACTGGTGGCTTTGCCATGAACTGAAGCCAAAGACCAACTTCTTTTAATCCCATGAGAAATCCAGCACTGTTTCTGAGGTGCACTACCGTGTATATCAATAGAGGAAGCCGTTTAAACCTATTCAAACCTGAAAAACATCTTCAAAGTCCAGAAAGGTAATGGACAAACAATGCATTCTCCTTCATCGTTGTTTTTACTCCTGGCTGCACAAATTAGAAGAAGTAGAAAGTTGGGATAGCAGTGAAAGACTCATCAAAATACATTTCAAAAAGAAAAAATATTTAAATTGATATAAAAAAAATCAATAACGTTATACTGAGAGTGGAAGGCAGAGGGAATATGAAGTCATGTGGCTCTGAGGCCTGATCTTTTAAGCTGCTCCTAATTAAATGCAGCTTTCTCTTACTGGATGTTAAGAGCTTTCCAGGTTACTGCCCATATTAAATGAAAATTAGATACTTATGTGTATGAATGTTGCAAAGTTGACTGAAAAGAGATAATGTGTGAAGACTGTGTCAAAAAATAATACTGCTGATTCATTCCAGTGTGCTCAGACATTCCTGAACTCGGATCGCCCATCAGTACCTCATAGTATGGGTCGTAATCCTCAGCAGATAAACGCTTAATCCAAGATAAATCGTAATAAATCCAAATGAGATTAGGCCTTAACCAAAATATCCACCGACTGGTGCTGGATAAAAAACCACGTTTGAGTGACTGTGATACATCAGTGGGAGTCACTGACTGAATTCTGTAGAACTGCAGAGAAGGTGCAATAATAGTTAAAAGCAAAGCAGCACTGCACTGATCAGCACCACTCGGGGGCTGGCGTTGAGTGTTCACCAGCCTCCCTTCTTAACAATATTCTTCTGATCTGTGAGGCTTCATGGTTTACATCAGTGTTCTGTCAAAGTCACCTACTTTCTGAAACAAATGTTTTATTTATCCCCTCCTTCCCACTCCTACTATTCTGAATCCGAATAAAACCTGCAGGAGCCTTAAGGCTAAATCATTCAGCAGGATCCACTGGCATTTTCATCCCCTCTGTGTTCGGTACCTTATGATATCAGGATGACACGTTAAGTATTTACAGTAAAGGACATCTTTTCATAGTATTTTAAAAAATCAAAAAGCCACATTCACTAAATTCACAGTGTTGTGACTGACTAGATGCATTCTGGTTAGAGCTGGACAACAATGTAAGAAAAACTGCTGCTAAAATCTCAGATTGCTATGAAAGTCTAGACTCTACCTGGAAGAAATTTCACCCACCTTTACTTATGACACAAATATAACCTCTCAACCTGCCAGCTGTAAACAAAAAGCTGCTGCCTTGAAGCAGAAGCATTTCAGCTACATTTTAATGGGTTTTTTTTCTGTAATAATAAAACCTACAAGAAATTCTATTCTAAAAAAAATTGTGTTGCCTTACATTCAGCAATTTAGAGAAAAAAAATCACTACAAGAAATCACTGCTTAATAAATTGTAACCTGAATTAAATTACAGTTTGTGAATGAAGCTGCCCATGTAAGTGTGAGTTCCATTAGCATTACTGAGCACACTTGGAGTCGTGATCCAGGGACAGTGGCTTCATGGGAGTTTTTGACTGTGGAAAGAATTAAAGTTTGTATCTGATGTCCTGAAAGCCTTTGATGTGTTTATAGCTTTTATAGGTCACTTGAAAAGATAAGCTTTGTAATGGCTTTCTACACTTACCCTGGAAAAGCACTTACACACTCTTTCCATTGCTTAAAATACAGAACTATTTACTTCTGACAACATTTGCTATTTGTTCTAAACACCGTGGTGTGCATTACCCAGGTATTGATTCAAAATGCATCTTCTGAATGGGCAATTTCATCAGCGAGCTCTGACAGCACAGCGAAGCCACCAGATGTTGCCACCGTCTGACTTTAGCTGGTGCCGCTGTTTCATCATCAGGCAACGAGAGCACAGCCCTGCGTGAGGTGTTTATGGTTTTAGCAGCGACCTGGGAAAGCCTCTTCTCACCGGCAACTCCCCCTCCATTCAGCCCAGGTTTCCAAACTGCAGCAGATCCCATTGTCGGTCGTTGGGATTAGACAAAGAAACGGGGCGGAGTGTGGGAGGAGTAACTTGAGGGAGGTGCTCAGGTAGAGACAGATGCACACAGACCAGCACAGGTGATTTGCAGTGCGTGTGTACAATGAGCACTCGCATCCTCTGAGTTGAGACTTCACATCACTTTCATTGCCTACAACATAAGACTCGTTTATCTGAAGGAGAAACGTAAGTTCTTATTTTAGAAGGAGTTTTTGTTGTTGGTTTTGCCGTGTGACTAAGAAATGAAGTGACATGAAAATGAACTAAATCTTTTACTTTGTGTAGCACATCTGGAAATTGTGCATTAGCAGTAATGAGCTGTAAGAAACATCCACAGTTCCTCATATTTGAGCAGGTCTACCTAGAATTCTCTTTTCAGAATAACTGTATTGGGCTTTACACTTCTCAAGGGTACAGAAGACTTTCTTATAACTATTTTTGGTTATATTTTTACAGAGCAGTTAGGAATATCATCTGAAACTTGTATCATCAAGCAAATGCCACAGAGTGATCATTAGTTGTACAACAGTGCAGACCTTTTGCTATGTCTGTGGAGAAATATTTGCACTGTAACCAGATCCAGTAGGAACTATAAAATGGTAGATGCGAGTTTTTGGAGTATTAAGTAGAATTTTTATTTTTTTTTCCCCCAAAGACCTAAAAAATCTAGGCAAGTAACTAAAATATTGAATAGTGTAGACTTGGTATGCAGCAAATAAAAAAAGCTATGTAAGAGATGTCATTTTCTTTAGGTACAGAACTCAAAGTGAACTGCTTTTAGAAAAGCTGTTGTCTAACGGAGTGATACCTTATCATTTAATGGACTGATGCCCTTTTCCTGACTGTTGTTTGCAGCTGGACTCCTCAGGTTTTAAGAATATCAATACCTCTTCAAAAGAAAGTTGTGGAGGCTTTAAGTCAGGAAGGATTTCCATCATTCTGTCAAAATAAACAGAAGGGAAAGATCCAGTGCACCTACAAGCACATCAACACTACTTTGGGCTGGATAGAAGCATTCTGAGACCAGTACACTGTTTAGGGTCAGATGGTTTTTAATGGAAGATAGAGTGCAGTGAGAAAGTCAAATTTGTTTACAGGGGGGAAAAAAGAATCTTACTTTTGCTTTGTCTGGATTTCTGACAATGACATTTCATATCTCCTCTTGTTAGAATAATTTATGTATTTTAGGGGATGCCTGCACAGAGCAGATGACGGGTCCCTTCCCTATGTGCTAGTGTGTCTCTAAAACAAGAGGATTTGGACCAAACTAATAGACAGATGAAGCCAAACAAACAAATTGCTGCTATGCTAATTTCTGAAACAGATGGCTCTGATCCAGCATTTGCTGGGAAATGCAATTCCTTGTCAATCTAACACAGAATCATGTATGTCTCTCTGTCATCCTGCATGTATAGCATATAGGAAGAAATCTGGCTCAGGATACTCCACCCACAGCTAAATTTATACACAAAGAACTGAAAATCAAAGTGCATAAACAAGTACAAATTCTGCCATCCGTACTGGAAGCAGAGATTGGACCTTGTTTTGAAGTTCCAGGTACAGATCTTCAAAAGGCCTGAGTTTTTCAGTCTTTCCTCACTTTGTGTTAGAAATACCCTTGAAATTAATGCAAGTTGTATACATGGCTTGCAGCACTAGAGCAAATCAGGCAGGCCATCCTATAAACTTCTAATTTTCTAGACTCAAGGTATTTTATTTAAATGCCTGAATGTTTGTTACTTTCAACCAAGCTCCCTGGAAAAGTCAGTAAAAATGTAAATAATTTTGCACTCATGTTCCTGGCCAGGCCACAGCTGAGACTGTGGGTCCAACTGAGCTCCCTCGCTGTCTGTCTTCACTGTTGGTGCATCTGCAGCCAAATTTAGCCTAATGTTAAGAATGACCTACACAGCAAGGAAATAAACTGTTTGAAAAAATATAGGACAAAGCTTATGTCTAAGGGAAAGCTTCCCACAACGTTCTATTTGTGGCACACGATCATACATTTGTGTCACATCATCTTATCCTTTCCTTGAGCACCGACTGAAAAAAAAAAAAAAAAAAGAGGTTTTTTAGCCTACTCAAAATCCTCCTTCGTACATCTTTACGGGAGAGGGTCACGGACAAGGGGAAGCACCTCCCAGTTTCTGTTCCAGCATCGGGAGGCCCCTGTGAGGGAGCGCAGCTGTGGGAACCCCCTGGGTACGTTACCGAGCTGCTCCCCCGACCTACACAGGTGCCCTCTCCCGCGAACCCCGCACAGGTGTTGCCGGCCCCGCCGGTCATAAGAACCCTCCCGGACCCACCTCCCGCGGCCGCTCGAGCTCCAAGATGGCGGCGGTGCCGCCTCACGCCGCCCCGTAAGCGCCGCGCGGGAGACCCCGTAGCCGCCGCCGTCGTCGCCGCCACGTGCTCGCCGCGCGCGCAGTCGTTCCTCGTGGCGCCCCCGCGGCGGAGGATGCGCGAGCGGGACGCGGTGAGGAACCGACACCCCCCGGAGCGGGGCCGGGCCGGGCCCAGGGGCGGCACGGGGGGGGAGAGGGCACGGCGGCGGGCAGAGCGGCGGACAGGCGGCGCGGGTGCCTTTTCCCGCGTTCCGCCTCTTCCCCGTCGGGGAGCGCTGCCGCGGCGCGGAGGTGAAGGTGGCGGGGTGGGGGAACACACACGCACACACCCACCCCTCCCTGCGCATCCCCCGCTTCGGGCGGAGAATCCGCGCTCGGGGCGTCGAGCGGGAGCCGGTGCCCGCCGGGAGCGGGGCCGCGCGCGGAGCGGTTTGGGTGATGCCGCCTGCGTTGCCTTTTTCTTTTTTTTTTTTTAATACGAAAAAAAGTGCTTTTGCATGGTGGTTCCTAAACTAGCGTTTTTCGACGGAAAATGTGGCCACCGGAGCTTTGCGGGGTGGCGGCGGCCGGGGGCGTATCACGCGTAGGAGACCCGGGCGGGACCGGCGAGATCCGCCGGGGCGGAGACCCTGCGGGTGCCTTGTCCTCCTGTGCCCCTGCCAGGGCATCTCCTCCTTTCCCCACCTGTGCCCCTGCCAGGGCATCTCCTCCTTTCCCCACCTGTGCCCCTGCCAGGGCATCTCCTCCTTTCCCCACCTGTGCCCCTGCCAGGGCATCTCCTCCTTTCCCCACCTGTGCCCCTGCCAGGGCATCTCCTCCTTTCCCTACCTGTGCCCCTGCCAGGGCATCTCCTCCTTTCCCTACCTGTGCCCCTGCCAGGGCATCTCCTCCTTTCCCCACCTGTGCCCCTGCCAGGGCATCTCCTCCTTTCCCCACCTGTGCCCCTGCCAGGGCATCTCCTCCTTTCCCCACCTGTGCCCCTGCCAGGGCATCTCCTCCTTTCCCCACCTGTGCCCCTGGTGATGTATCTACAGCTTCCAGGCTCAACCCAGTTTACAGTGATTAGCACAGTTAAGGTGTTTTTAATTAAAGTCTTTACCCATGACTTATGTAGTTTTAATTGCCTAATACTTAACTCTGGAAGTTGGTGCTGGTTTTGTGCTGGTAGCTTTTTTCCCTGCAGCAGACTGATGGTGTGAGGTATTCCCAGATATTAAAAGGTTAGCTTGGATGTAGTTGAGACTTCTGTTCATTTATTATTCCATATAAAAAACTCTATTTCCAAAGTAAGTTCTGTCAGTGAACACATGTCTTAATAAGTTTTCCTAAATGTTTTCCTTGAGTTCTTTTCAAGTGCGATGGCAGGCCTTGAATAAAGCTGACACTGGTTGTGGAGGCCTTAAGACAGTAAGGCTGCCTTTGGTGATAAATCATCTCTTAAATTTCACCAAAGCAAGAGTAGGACATAATCGTGTATTATTACTTTTTCAATTTGTTTATTCATTCTTAAGCAGGTCTCCCACTGACTTGTTTGGAAGGCCATTGAACACGATGGCACCCTCAGTGCCATTTAAGACTTTTATTGTCTCTCTGTATTAATAGAAAGCCACTTACTACTATTTAACAGGTACGTTTGAGGTTTATTTTTGTGCCAGCACTTGGCCTTCTCTTGTAAAAAGGGCCAGGGAGAGCACTTGAGAATTGTTTTAATAAAAACAAAGCAGTAGTTCCCCCTTTTTTTTAAATTAAAAGTTCCAGAACAATTTTGGAAACTTTAAACATGAAAGTTCTAGTGGTTGAGAAGCAGAACCTGCAACACATTCAAAGCAAAAATGAAATTGATAGTCTAATTTTACTATCCACACTCAGTGACATCTGAAATAGTAAGGAAGCCTAAATTATGAAAAGTAAATTAGATTTTTAAATTAGGTAATGTTTGAAGATGTTAGAGTATTACTACATTTATTTCCTTGTTAATATTCTGAGATGTTTTAGGAAAAAGTAAGGAAAGATAAATCATACCAAAATAATTTAAATGACACTTAAAAAAAAAACCAATTACAATGTGAGGCTTATTGCTACGCAGAAGAAGAAGCCTTTGCACAGAAATAAGCCTTTTACTTAATTCCACCTATTGAACAGAAAAATACAGACTAGGGAGAAAGTGCTTGTCTACCTTTGGCAATAGAGGAGCCTGGGAATAGTCTGAGGAAATGGAGATTCCGGTCTATGAGATACCTGGCACAGGCATGTATGTTTTTATCTCAATTTTAAAGGGGGTTTGAAACTTTTTTTTTTTTAGCCATATAGAGGAAGGACTCTTTATTTTTGTCTCAGTGCAAAGAAGGAAATGCCTCAAACTTAAAAGTTTAGTGACTTCCAAGGAAGATGTGTGCTATGGTGTTAGTAAAGACCAAGGTTGCTTTACAAGTTCAGAATCCCCTGGTTTTGTAGAGAGGGGAAAAAGGGGACACCCTACAGCCATAATGGTCTGAAAGCTACAGTTAGGACAGCAGTTGCTTGGAACTTTAAATGTGGAGTGAGGAAGATATTGTGGTGAGCAGCCAACTCTCTCTGGGTACTTTAAGGGTTACCTTGGGCTGATGTGTAGTGGTGCACCAGAACAGAACTTTAAGAGGCCATCAATTTCTGTTAGATGTAAGAGTATTTTAAGAAGTAGAATTTTGCTTCCATGTTGCTGCAGAAACAACTTTCTGGAAGGTGGATCCTGCTCAGTCTGATAAGCAGAAAGAGTTAACATGTATCTCAGTAGAGTGTTGGGTATAGTGCCAACACTGTAGGGGAGAGGTAGAAGTCGTTAATTGCAAATCATTTTGGTGTTTGCATTCTGGGATTGTGGGTGGCAATTCCTTTTTTTACCCATTTTTATTTTGCCCAGGTGTACTTGGGATTTTTACAGCTGGGAGTCAGCAACTTTTTATTAATTTTCTAGAAATAGATATGTAGCAAATAAGTTCTTAAATAACTCCAGATTGTGTCAGCATTTTTCTTTGCTTGTTTCTATCAGCATTAACTAAGTGTTACTGTTCAAATCAGCATGGTAACAGTTTTGAAGAATGGCAAAAGTAATGAGAATGGATGTATTTTCATGAAAGGGTAGTATATAAGAGGAAAGAAGTAAAACCTTAATATTGCCAGTTAGATTCCTATTATCTGTAACGGTTTTTTGGCCTTAAGGGAAGTTGATACCGAACAGTAAAATCTGTGTGAAGCAGCATCATGTTCTTATGCTGGTCTGGCTGCCTGGATAAAAGAAAAACATGTGGAGTGTAGCATTATTGATGTGGCAATTGTATCAGGATTCATTTGTGGTAACTGTGGATTTTTTTCTGGATGAATAGGGGGAGTAGAATAATTACAATTCTGGCCCTGCAAGAATTATACTGACCTAGGCAGAAAAGAGTGTGTCTCAAAACTAATGACAAAATATGCCAGACATACAAAGTGTAATCTCTAGGGTATTTTCTTCACTTTTGCTTAGTTTTTAAAGAAATTGGATGGAAAAATCCTGCATTCGAACAACAGAGGAGTGCAGACAAGATGCAGAATTAAAGAGCAAGCTGAAAAATCATGACTAAACTCAATAACAGTGACAAAATAATTGTGGTCACTTCTAATTAGCCTGTTTATTTCACGGTACCAATTCAGATTTTTCTAAGAAAGTATATACACTGGTGTTTTTTTAATTAGCTCTCCTTGATTTTTCTTACATATCTTAATTAAAAGTTTGGTTGTAGTTGTTAATTATGATGTACTTGTTTAGCCTTTTGTTTAGTCTTTGTTCTGTTTATGAATGCTGCCTTCGAACAGCATTGCTCTTACTCAAACATCTTGCATGATAGTTTTCCTTGGGGGGTTACGGAAATGATAATCAGCCTTATGCTTGCTCTGTTTCCAGGTGCCAGTAAGAGACTCTTTGGAAACCATAGCTCAACAAACAGACATTTCGTGTTCCACTGTGACCTAGTCCAGTTGGTCAGAAATTGAATTTGAAAGTATTAAATTGCTTATCACTGGCCCAGTCTGCTAGGGAGATTTTCATGTTTCTGTTTTGGTTGGGCTTCAACTTATTGGTTTCAGGGACTTTTTTGGGTTTTTTTTCCTTTATGTGAGAAGAGGGTTATGGTAGAGCATCCAAAGGTGTGTTGTACTTCTTGCAGTCTTTTGTATTTGGTCAGGTTTTTTCTCCCCAAACCGTTTGCAGCAAGTATAGCACAGGGGCACGGAAAACTCTTAACCTCTTGCAAAAAGAAATAACCTGTCAAATATTACAGTATATTACTGGATTCAGAAAGCAATTGACTTGTGAACCAGGCTTGGTGAACCATTTTATTCACAATGTCTTTTCATTACTTATTCAGATAATTGATGCAGTGTTTGAAGTCCCTGAAGTGCACAGAAGCATCTGCATTTTCATTGACATAGTAAACTATTTCTAAAAAAAAAAGTACTTCAGTATCCCCACAATAGACAAAATATGCAGCCTTTGTTTCCATAATGATTTAAAGTTAATGCATGGGAGATTGCGTTTGGGATTTCCATAAATTAAGGGTTGTTCTCACCTTTCAACAGTTGGGTTTTTAGTACTGAAAAACAAGTGTGGTTTCTGTGTGGGTTTTGTGTAACTTCAGTAAAAATAAGTATTCTAGTGCTTCCCCCACGATTATAAAAACTAATAATAATAAATGGTGATATTTGTAAAACTGCTGATACTTCTGCAGTCTAAGAATACATTGAACAGATGCCTCCTGTTGCCCTCCACTTCAGTGTGTTTACTAGTGCTTCGTGCAGCCTAGGTCATATTCTTGTTTTCTGTGTTTCTAAGTGCTCCTATAGCCTCTTCCCTCTGAATGCAGTCAGCTGCTCCCTGATTTGGTTTACATGCTCTTAGTGTCTCCCTCGGGTTCTCTCCATTCACCCGTCTTTCACAACAGGCTCTGCAAGCTTTGTTAATCAGCTCATCCATTTGCATTAGAAGGTGGGGTTTTTTCCAGCACAAGAAAAATTGTTTTCACCCCTCACTGCTTGCTGTCATTCCTTAGTTTGGAGCTTTCTAGTTTATTATCAAATTTATCACTTGCTGTTCTTGGAGATAGAGCTACGCTTCTCTGTTGGGTGTTGTGTTTGTGGTTTTTTTTTTTTGTATGCGTGTCCATTGATGTTATCTGGCCCCTTGCCTGCCTTTATAAAAAAAAAAAGCTTACTTTTTCTTCTTGATTGATTTCTTCCACTTGGCTCCTTTCATGTTCTTCACTGACTAGTAGTTTTGTCACTTCTGGGATTTCATGCACTATTTCCAACACAGTTGACTTTATTTGAACCATTGTCCTCCATACTTCCATGCAATGTATAGCTAAAGAGTCTTTGTATAGTTAAAGTCTTTGCACCTTTCTGCTGTTAGTCTTCCCTTGTTTTTTAGGTCTTTTTCAGTTAGGCACAGTGATTTGCTGTAAGGTAAATATCTGCGTGTCAATGGTTTCTTATGGGTAATACATAAACACTGGGTTTCCTGACCCTCCCAACGAGCATGTTCACTGCGTATCCTTTTGTATTTAATTTCTCTTATAAATGCATAATTCCAGGTTGCTTTTTCATGAGTGTTTTTATAGCTGAATTGATGCTTTTTGACATCCTTGCCAGTTTCTTTAGTTGCAGTAGCCTGTGCAAAGCCTCCTTTTGCCAAGCTGTTGCTTATTGCTTATGCAGAACTTCTCTAAGGTACATGGGTGTTGTTTGATAGAAATACTTTTACTGGAGGAGCTTTCTAGGTCAGAAGAGAGGCCTGACATCCCTGGGGCAAAGAAGGCTTGCCCATCTCCTCTGTACATTCTCACAAAAATTTCAAAACCTTGTCTTCATGGAAGGATTTGCCCACCAGATGCAGAATCCTAAAGCCTATCCTCTGCTCTAGACCTGTCTGTAGGTTATAGATTTATCTCATCTCCTTGTGCCTGCCAGTTTATGGAAATAGTAATACCCAGGAAATCTGCTTTGTCTTGCCAAGAAGTGTGTGAGGAGCTGCTGGTGGCTGTGTGTGGGTTCTCTGGGTTTGCAGAAGGGTGGCTGCTGCACTGCTAAGGGACATGTGCAGACAGGGTTTGTTGCTTCAGTTCAGGTTGAGCTGTAGAGCTGTATTGAGCACCTGTGGCTTTGCCAGAGAGGTTTATTACTGGTTTTGTATCCAAGATTATGAAGTGTCATTTGCAGAAGTCAGGATATTAATATGATGTGATACAAAGCTGGTCTGATACTGACTCCTGTTTCCAGGTCTGTCACTTGCCAACAATTTTAATTTTTGCTCCTCGTTCAAGTAGCTGTGGTTTTGAATAACTTCGTTTGGTTTTGTTTCTGTTTTTCTAAGAGCAGTCGCTATGCTCTCCTGCTTGTCTCTTGGTCATGTATTCCCTGATTAACAGCCTTCTAACCCACTGGCAAGTCTTGAATGGATGGCAGAAAGGTGGAAATATCAAAGATGCTAAACTACTACAGGCTTTGCGAAATCAAACATCTGAAAAAAACCTTTAATTTGATCCCTTCCCTTAGATGGAAGGGAATTGCACAGCAGCAAAACTGAATGCTGAAACCTAGAAAGAAGTGTTATTTCCACAGGACAAGGTTCCCACTAGCAGCCTTGATGTGTGGGAGATGATTTCTCCCATGCCATGATGAGAAAAGATAAAGCACTTTATATACACTTACTGGCATTCTAGGTAGCATTTCAAAATCCAGACAGTTTACTTTCAATTGAATTGAGATGCCTTTTGCCTGTTGGTGTTTGCAATACCAGCCTTTCTGTTAATGTACTTGTTGCTGAATTTCACTGCTCTAAAGAAAACATCAGCTTTAATTATGTCTTAGAAGAGTCATTCAAATCCCTCTCAGAGTTTCCTCTCACTCGGGGCTCCACACTGTGGTTTGTACTTGGCTCACTGGAGCTCTTCTCGGGCTCTCATGTAAGCAGAGAGCACGCAATAGCATTGGGTCTGCTCTCTGCATCTGTGCTTTGACGTGGCAGCAGTCAGAGTAAATTAATAAACACAATAGATGAGTGCAGTTAAGGAATCAAAGATGAAAAGAGATTGATAGAGGAGAAAAAATGGCACTTCCTGAAGTAAATAGCACATTAAGCAGATTGGTTTGGATGGTTTGTTTTGCTTTTTTTCCATCCCGAGAAGGGAGCATGTTTGTTGATGAGAAAAGCAGGTTTTGGAAGAATGGTGTGCTTAGAAAGAGAGGCCTAATCCTGAACATGCTTAAAGATGTCTTGGACATGACTACATGTTTCACTCAATGCTGGGATGTATCCTTACTGTCTTGTAGTCCGTCTGACCTGCTGTGTAGGTTGCTCCTGAAGCAGTCAGCTAAGGGATCTTAGGGACCTGCATAGGGCCTGTGTGCAGGTAGGAGGAACATCCAGGAATATGGCTCAGGCAGTATTGCAGCTTGTCTTAGCACGTGTGCTACAGAGGATGGAACAAGAAGTAAATACTGTATATTTGCAGTGTAATTCCATGTCATGCTGGGCACTTTTGAGTCCATCAAATAATTTACACTGGCTATGTTAGGAGGTTTTATTCTTTCACGTGATTTGTGAAGCCCCTCATTCCCCAGTAAGTCAGTGTCCTGTGATATCTAAACAGGACTTATCATAACTTAACAGGACAGCCAAATTTCCCACTTCACCAGTGGGACCTTAGGAGGAAGAGAAGTTGCTGCTTCACATTTGCCACAGCTGGCAAAGTGACTCGAGAGGTGAGAAACTTCCTTTCCAGCCCAGCTATCTTCCTGTGGCAGCAGTGAAGACAGAAACCAATGCCAAATTTCCCTCCTCTTGTCCTCTGCTGGTATGTGGGGGAAGATATTAAGGTCAGCCCCAGGCTCCGTGTGCTGTGACAGTGTAGGTTGTTCCCTTTACACAGATGGTCTGGCTAATGAGTACATTGCTGAGCAGAGTTCTGAATCAGGGTTATTAACACCCAGCACTAACTACCCTTTATGGAACCACGTAGTTAAATCATCTATAATACTAGGATGCTCCATGTGGTACTGAGACACACTTTCTGGATTTGTGTGCCTCTCAGTGCATCTAACCAGTCTTGCACTACAAATGTCTGACTGACAAAAATCCCAGCCCTATACTTGAGAGATGCATTGCTGGAGATTACAACTGGAGCTATGCACCCTCTTGTCTGTCTCCATTCACTTTCTTAGAATCTCAAAGGCCGGAGTTTTCCCCTCTGTGCCCCAGCCCTGAGCTTAAATGGAGCACCTGGACCAGGGTGCTGGTGGAGGCTGCAGGTGGGACCCGTCAGGACACTCAGCCCTGGGAGCACACCTGGCAGTGGCCGGGGCTTCCTCCTTGCTTGACTCCATGAATCTCATGCTGCTCCTTGCAGGTCACTCTACTGGAAACCTGTTTGAAATTTTGCCAGGTTGTGTTGCTTTTCGTAGTGTTTAACAACACGTTTGGGATCCTCTTGTGGTATGGGAATGTCATCGGCTGATGTGCCTTTTTTTTTTTTTTGTCCTTCCTGTTAAACCTGCCAGCTCTGATGCTCAGCAGTTGCCCTTTCACAGAATGGTGAGGCTGAGCTAGTGGACAGGATAGGAAAGTGCTGAGGAGGAAATTTGGTACCCTACAGCATCTGACCTGTTCATCTTAATCTGAATCTTACAAAAGCAGTCTCTTGTGTAGGAGTTGAGTTGTTTGTTTTTTTTTTTCTGGATTCTTAAATAGCTGAATAAAGTAAAGCCTCTATTAAGCTTGATTGCAGTGTTTTTTAAAGTGATTTCGATCTGGGTCTTGTGGAAGCATTTGGAGCAAGATTTTACTGTATACACTTATATGTTGGTTTTTTCCCAACATTCATTTTTAGTATCTGGTCTTATTTTGGTTTGTGTAGTTGATGTGACTGCATCTGTGAGATTTTTTTTTTTTCCTTCATTCATTACTTAAAAGCTTATGAAATGTGCAATAGCATCTAGTTCTGACAGATTTTTTTTTTTAATAAATTACTGTTATGATCCTAATGATACAGAAGGAAAGGCTGGCTCTGCTTTCCACATGGAACAGCAAGTGATGAAATTTCAGGGAGTTCATTAGTGGAGGAAATCCTGTATCTGTCAGCAACATGTGCAGAGCTGCAGATTTTATCATGGCAGTGTTCATAGTCTGGGGCTGTGGGTGCAGGCCATGTGCATGGGAGGCTCTTGATGATGATGATGATGACTGGAGTCTTGAACATATTAAGGCCTGACTGATGCCAGTGGAGAGAGGAAGCAAAACTTCTGTGTGTGCAAAGTAATCTGAGTTGCTGAGGAGTGTTCTCTCTGCTGGTAGGAGTTTCCTAAGCATGAAAATCTTTGTGCCTGTATGGCAGTTGAGAAGTGACAAAGACAGGAATAGATAAATCCATGTAATCATCCTCCAGCCTGGGATAGTCTCCTAACCAGCTGAAGAGGGTGGCTTCCTGAACAGATGATGGCACCTAAATAATTGGCCTCATTCTCAGTGTTGACAGTCTTCCCCTTACCAGTGAGGTCAGTGGGAGTAATTGGTTAATGGCTTCATTGTGTCTTAAATTTACATGGCACCATTAACCCAAAAGGTCAGGAGCTGAAATTTCCACTACCAAACCACAGAATTTTATGGTGTGCACCTATGCTGTCCTGATATTTTGATGGAAAGCAAAAGGTTCTGGAAATAGTCTAGAGGAAAAAACCAGTACAGACATGCTGTAGGGGTTTTTGCAGTTTGTTGCCGGTGGCTGAAATTCTCTTTGTAAAATGTTCCACAGCATCACTGATACCTACCACAGCAGAATAAAATCTAATCCTTTATTTGACACCTTTTAAAAAAGTAAATGTTTTTTTTTTTTCTCACTAGGTGTAGGTTGGCTATCTGTGCTCTCCTGGAACATTTTAAGTGAGATTTTTTTACTTGAGAAGTGTTCCTCTAGGCATTGGGGCTATGGAAAATGTTAAAAACAGAGGGTTGTTCTATATATTAGGTGAGTTTAAAGTTCTTTCATTGTACGATGTCAGAAGAACAATTAAGTTTTATCTGAGCAGAGCAGGGTGTCCCTAGATGCAGGTTACAGCGCATCCAGTGATACTATTAAAAGAAAGATCATTTGTTGTTGCATTGGGGAATCCTTAGAAAACATCAGGAAAACTGCCTGGAAGAATATAAATGCATTCAAGCAATGGAGTGAAATATTCTTAAACTACACAGTGATGGCCTATAGCTGGATAGGTTTTGAGTAGCTGTTTTGATGTGATTGTTGCTTTTCCCAACAGTCATAAATTGGACATACTAGAACCCTTTTTTCTTAAGCCTTAGCTGTTTGGAGGTCCAGAATCAAAGCTTCTGTTATGTGTGAGCATCTATCCAAGAGTTCATGAAATAAAGCCTGCTGGGTTTTTTCTTTTGGTAAGTTGCTTTACATGCTTCCAGAGATGTTAGGCTTTTTCCATGTACAGGCCAACACAGGATTTGCTTTGTGTAGCTGTCATGGTGCACTGAGTGTTGGCCTTGTCTGGGTCTGTGATCTGGGTCCTGGGTGGTCTGAAATTTGCCTTGCTTGAATTGCTGTTCACTTAAGTCTGTACATGTACTTCTGACCAGTTATGCTCTGTTATATCAAGGATTGCAAAGAGACCCCAGGGTTGCTGAAGTTTGGGTAAATGTGCAGCTAGGTGGGTATCAACTGAAGACCACCTGCCTTCATCACCTGGTAAACCCATGGTGAGATTGGTCTGACTCCTTAATGCATAGCCAGTGAAGTCAAGAGCAGGATTTATCAGAGCTTTGTAGAGCAGGACAGATGGATTATGCCTTGGAAGTGACCATTGCCCAGAATTGCTTGTACAAAGGGGGGTTGGAGAGCCTTGCTCCTAGATGGTGTGTGACCTTAGGTGAGGTAAACTCATCTGCTGGTAGAGGCCATCCTCTCACAGCTCTGCTCCATGGACTGGAGAAAGCAAAAGCAGCCTGGTTGCTGCCTCACCTCTTTTACCTTCCTGTTGAATTAAAAGTCAGTCTGAAGTAGTGAAGAAAACATATCACCTGTGGCTGTGGAAGAGGTGGTTGAGTGCAGAAGTGAAGTCATTCTTGGTTGCCAGCCTGCCACCTTCTCCAACTGGGCTGCACAGATACCTTGAAACCCAAGTATTGCTAAATAATTGTAACCAAAGTTATTTAGCCCTAAACAATTTTTATAGCTACTAGCATATTTTTAATGCTTTTTTTAAAAAAAAAAAGTACTAAAAATACCCATTGTTCATCTGCCCTACTTGAAAGGAAGCTAAAAGTCATCTGCTAAGGTATTCTGACACTTGGCAAAGAGGAGTTTAAAGAAACTATAAGTGCACATAATCTGTGGAAATTGGGTAGGAATCCTGATTCCAAGACATGAGCCTCATGAACTGCAGAGGACAAGAGGAGCCACAGCTGATTTTTTTTTTTTTTTGGTTGCCTTTCTTTAGCCCCTTCCTTTTGTCTGTCAGTATGAGCAGTTAAGTGTCAGCATTGGTCCTTTCTTAAACACTGCATTAGCTCTGGTTCTTATACCTGTTCATTTATTTTACCTTTGGTTTCCTTATTGTTAAAAAAATTGTCATTTCTGTAATCTAAGTTATACACTAAAGACTTGTGTGATCCACGTTCATAAGGGAGCTGTTTATCCCTGAGTTTTGGATACCTTGTTCAGGCAACTTACTTAATCCTTATTTGTTGAGGGGCAAAATAAAACAGATGCACACAGGAAGCTTCTTGGAAATCTTGGCACTTGTGCATACAGGTGTAAGCTTTGCAGCATGAGGTAAGCTTGGTTTGTGTACTAAAGCCATTTTAAACTTTATATTCTCCTTTTGAGCATCCTTGATTTGGGAATAGGTTGCATGAAAGGGTTGACCCAGATGTGATTGTGAGTTTTTTTATTTTTTTTTATGTTTAAAATTGTAATACTTATTTACATTCTGCCTACTGTTATTTAATACTATATGTAAGTGCCAACTGTTCTAACAAGAAG
This sequence comes from Chiroxiphia lanceolata, assembly GCF_009829145.1. NCBI lineage: Eukaryota > Metazoa > Chordata > Aves > Passeriformes > Pipridae > Chiroxiphia > Chiroxiphia lanceolata. The sequence goes on from NC_045645.1 coordinate 7,694,449, forward strand.
TAATTGGGACAATTAATAGCTCTTGACACTTTTTATTCTCTTTATTCTCTTTTGTCTCTTCTCTGGTTCTGCATCCTTCCTGTGTAATTGCAACTTGCAGGAGATATAACCCCTCTGCACACTGCTCACAGGTCTCCTTTGATTCCTCCTGTACCTCTCTTCTGATCCAGCCACCTTGCACTCTTCCCAGATCTTTCTGATCACTGTCTCAAATCTTGGAAACATCAGCACATTAATCCCCTTTCAGGTTTTTATCTTTGTTCTTGTTATTGATATTATTTGGCCTGAGTACAAGGTATATTGCACACTGTATTACGGATGGGTTTAAAGCAAATCCATCAACTGTTCTAAAATTAGGCAATGCTGGTTGAAAGACCCTGTTCACATTTTTTATGAGGGTTTTTGTGCTTATACATAAGCACATTAAAAATGGCTGAACTCATGTAAATCTCCCTGGTAAGTCTGGAGTTCTTCAGTGTCTAGGTCCTTTCATTATTTACAAGTAAATACATTTTAAAAATGCAGTCATAAATCTTTGAAAACATCTTCATTTGTGCTCAGCTGAAACTTTGCTAACTCTATTATACAAAATAGACAGCAATGTAGAAATGTTTTTACTCTCCCTGTAGGTAGGATTGAATCCTGCTTGTAGTGATAGGAAAGCAAGCTGTAGGTTTAGAATGTCTGTTGAATACAAGTTTTAATGTCTCTGAATTTAAAAGGAAGAAAACAATCAGGGGACTGAAAGCACTGGAATCTATATTCCTTAACCAAAAGTAAAAGAACTGGGAAAGAGGGGAAAGGATTACTGGCATTATTGCTGTGTTAACATGTTTACCTACAATAAATGCTGCCTTTTGCTTTTCAGTCTTGCAACCCTGACAGTGGGTTCTTTAAAATGTATTGAAAATTGGCCAGGCAAGACATACTGTGACTGAGTGGATGCTCTGTGTTGCAAAGAATTAGTTAGGAGTTGGGAGAGGAGTGTAGAGCCAAGGACATGCTGGGAAGGTGCTGAATCATCTTCTCCAAATCTTTCTTGCACTGTAGCAGAGATCCTGGCCCACTTCCCTGCTTGGCCTGTACCCTCACAGTCCCAGAAAGCCTTTGTTGAGGTTATTCACTGGCACCCATGCACACCTAAATCTGTGTGGGTGCCCTGCTTTCAGTTCTGAAATTGAGGATGTGATGCCTATCACTGAGACTTCTCTTGCCATCAGAGCTATTTACATCTATTCATTTTGTTACCTCTGTGCTCTGGTGTGCCCCGGAGAGTTTTGTTCCAGTCTCCCAGCGTTCAAACATAAGTATCCACAGTGGGATTTGCAAATACACACATCTTCGGAAAATTGGCGTGTGATACTTAGAGCAGCTATGCAGCATCCAAATTACACATCTCATAAGGCATGAAAAAGAAAGTGGGCAAGCAACATTAAATAGCATATTTGTGCAAAAGCAGCTGAAGTGTGATTTCTGTAGGAACTGTGACTACTTGCCGAAGCTTTGTGCCTCTAAATTCCTCATTTAGAGTTGTAAGTATATAAGGAAGGGTTTCTGTCTTGTTCTGCATCTAATGTCTAGCTCTTTAAGGAGCTAGATCTCTAACTACCCTGGATTTTTTTTTTCTTTCTTTTCTGAGCACAGATCAAAAAGGTGATAGTTTTTCCAGGTAGGTCTGTGGCATATTTCATGTCCCCAGCATCACGAGGAGTCTCATTGCACCACACAGTACGTTGCATCAGCAGCAGAGCTTGTGCAGCTTGTCGGTGGGTTCCACAGCAGGGGCAGAACAGGAGGCAGGGACAGGTTCCTGCGTTTCTGGAGGATCATCAGATAAAAGCTCCAAACCATGTCAGTCACCTTTTTCCCCCTACTGTTTTCTCAGAAATGGTATATTTCTTTTCTGTGGCTAGTGTTCAGTTATCATGACTTACATATTTTGCAGTGAAACCTTAAAAATTGGATTCTTCCTCAAATATATGAATTCACTACCCCTTAAGAACAGTTGCCTGAAGAACATTCTCAGTGTCGTGCAATGTTACAGTCTCAATCACCCCCTCCTGCTTGATTTCCACAGGGCAGTTGGTGGTAGGGTGTTTTGTTTTGCTTGATTGTGTTTTCAATTACTCAGCAGCTAAACAAATTATGTATATATACAGTTGATTGTAAGCCGTTCAAGTAACAGTGGAAAAAAGCCTTGCTGTACAGGTAAATAACCTGTTTAGCCATTGTTTTTCCCTCTATCCCCCAGTCTATCCCATCCCCTGCAGACATGAAGAGCAAAGAGCAGTCTGCTTCACTGAGCTGTTTTGTAGGTTTTTTTTGTTTCTGTTCTTTCCTGAAGTCTGGCTTTGGGTTAGGTGCCATGAACAATTCAGCATTGGCTTTTCCACCTGAGTTTGTGACTTTCAGCATCACTGAATTGCGTGTTTTAGCTTTTCAGTTTCTTGTAATTTCATGGGTGGTTTTAAAATAATTTTTCTTCTCTCTGTACATTTATAAGGGGTTTGCACCCCTTCGTGTTCCCTTTGTCTTCTGTTGCTCTTTTTTAGTTAGTCATACAGCTAATTTGCATGGGGTTATAGGTGATGGAGAACATTTTAAATCATTATGAGAACTGCTGACGGACTGTGTGAGCTCAGTGTTGTTAAAGATAGTGTTGATGTGGTATCGTGAACTGGAGGCTGTTTCCGCAGAGGTTCTTGAATTACTGCATAAGACAAACCCAGCCCGTTGTCTTTATTAAATCATTTTGTACTTAAGATCCATCTCTTGCTCTCACGTGCATCTCCTTGGTTCCTCAAACACCTGCACCCTCCCATCTGTCAAACAACAAAATACTCTTTGATCAGAATGAAGTATTAACTTTATGATAGGAATGTCTTGGAAAAGAGTAACACTATTCTAGGGGCAAATTTCTCCAGAAGAGCAGAAAATGAGGTGATGGAAAATGCCAGGTTGTAGTTGGCAGGCAGCAGCATTTAAATGGTTTGCTATAATCATATTAGGATAGAATTAAATTCTTTATTTTGTACTGCTGTGGAATAGGACTGTTACTGATCATTTTCTCCTCCCTCTTGCTTTGATTAGTGTGAAAACTCGAGCAGCAAAAATTACAGGAGTTCTGCAGCAGTGCACTGAGAAAGTGGTGTGAGGAGATCTGAGTTGGAGTGTTGTGTCCTTGCACATGAGAGCTCTGGTGCTTCCCTAATAGACTGAAAATGAGACCACTGCTGCTTTATAAGAGGTCTGTTCCAACCACATTGCTCTACAGCTTGGCAGATGGTGGCATGTGAATGGTTTCATATTGATTGGATGGATTTGCCTCAGGGTAAGAGGAGTGTGGGTCCTTAAAGATGCACTTCTAGATTATTTTTTTTTCTTTTTATTTGAAAAAAAAAAAACAACAACAAAAATGTGTATTTATAAAACATTTCTTTTTACATCAGAGGAGTGTGTGGTAATCAAAGCACTGAAGTTACCTGGAAATAAAAAGTCCTTAAATAGATTATCACAAAGACCGAAAAGCCAAGAATACTTATTTACTAAATGATTACGTTCTTACATTAGAAGAAAGTGACACTTTTAATTAGTGTTCAAGGCATATGGTGAATGAGAAAATAAGCTTATTTCATGCAAACAGAAATCGATGCAAATAACCTTTGTCATATAAAAAGGGATGACTTGAAACTCAATACATATTCAAGAAGGTTAAGTCATTACTGCATCACTTTAATATTAGTTAAAGGCCAGCAAAGAAAATCACTACTCTGCATATACTTACTCAACATGGGTTGCTATAAATGAAAGAAATAGGTAATGGCACTTTGTAGGTGGTAAAGTCCTTGTCCATCTAATGCATTTATTCTTCAACCTCAGTAAATATCCTTTTGGAATCTGCCTTAGCACAGGTAGTTGCCAGAGATGCCTTATATCTCCAGCAGTTCATCCCAACTGGTAAAGACATTTCGTGATGCTCTTTGTTTATTGTTCTCACACCTCTGCTTTGTGCTTTCAGTCTTGTAAATGTTGTTTGTAAATCCTTCGGTAGGAAACGACTTTTCAAATGTGTTTGTACAGCACCTCACCTGAAGATCCCAATCTCATTCAAGCCTCTGGATGTTGCTGTAGAGCGTTGAGTGAATTCATATTTTTTATAGTATGGAAGTATTTCTTGAGGTATTTGACCTTAAATGAAGTGGGGGAAAAATACTTAATTATCTTGCAGACATGATGGAATAGGGACAGTTTGATACCTTGGGAGACAGATGCTTTAGAAAACTGGATCCTTTCCATGTATTTTGGTCTTGTGCTCTGATGTGTGCAACAGTGGTTCCATAAATGAATTTAAGCCAGAGTAAGTCATGCCAGTATCTTATCAAGTTGTCTCCAATTTGCTTGAAGGTATAGTTCATATTTTCTAACAAATTGTACCCTCGTGTGAATTATTTACATGCTGAATTTTGTGTTTCCATGGAAGAACACTATTGTGCTTGAACTTAATGCTGATATTGTTTCTTCTGCAGTATAGACCGCTTCTATGGGTGTGCTTTCCCTTTTAATTGCACTTTGTTCTCAGAACTGATTGGATTTTATCACTTAGTTCATTTTTGCTGAATGAAAAGCTCCTGTATAAATTAAGGTCCCTTTAAAAAAAAAAAAATCTGTGTTAAAAGTTAAGTGATGTTAGTGGGTTGTGTGTGGGCTCGCTTCTGGGGAGGAAAGGGCGTAAAACAGTGACAATTTTTTTTCCCCTACTGCTTGGTAAGTGTAGGGGGCATTTACACTGTATATCACAACCAGCAGCTATTCCAAGAAAAATCTTTAAGATGGTTACTTGAATTTGTGTACACTGCCCACCTGGTGGTTATGGAGTGAACTGTTACTTTAAAGAATAGTTTAAACAACAGCCATGTTTGGGGCAGGCTAATCTTGCAAAGAGAGCAGTACATATAACAGGAGTCTACAGTGTGATAAGGGGAAAATTCAGCTCACTGACTAGATGTTTTAATGTGCGAACTCTAGGGAAATAACATATTGACTATTCTGTTGTGCGCAAGAAAATTGAAGAACCCTTTGCAGACAGAGGGCTTGCAAAGGATTCTTTCTGTTTCTCTTAACCAAAATCTGTGGCAAGATGTTTGAAATCAGCAGGACGCTTAATGCTGCTTTGTTAAATAATGAGGTAATATTTTGTCACTTTTTCTGGGCAGCATCTGGTTTTTTTCTCCTTTTTCTTGTGTTTGTGAATGATCCAGTTTAATCTTATGAAAGTAAGATTTATTTTTTTTTTTTTAAAAATCATTCTTCAATTTATTATTTTTTTCCTTTTGATGCTTTTGGAGAATTGGGTTGTCTTTTATTTGCGGTTTCAATCGGCTGCTGTTGCCTAGGACATTATGCCACGTAAGGCTTCTAAACTGCACAGAGTAGGTAGTTATTAACGCTGAATTGGCTTCTGGTATAGTCCATCTGGGCTCTGTATGAGAGAGCTTGCTAGCGGCTACTGATGCTAAGATACCCGCAACCTTTGGGATGTATGCGTGGTGGAGAGGGGCTCAGTGATATGAGATCACTTCTTTTAAGGGAAACTGTCATTAATGAGTCAAGAAACTGCTCATTTATGGTAAGGAGAGGGAGGGGGGGCTGGGAAACAACCCTGTGATTTCATTTTGATATTGGATTAGCTGTTTAAGACAAGTTTCTTTTTGTGGGGATGGAAGATTGCACTAAAAATATGCTTTGCTCAGGGGCTTGCTGGCTGATGCTGGAGAGACTGTGTAGAGAATCTGATGCTTTACAAATGTCACCACCGTGATGCGGTGGTCAGTCCCTTACCCTGAAAGATAAATGGTACTATTGGAAACACGAGAGTAAGGTTGACTTTTTCAACAATAGGATTCTGCCTTTGTCTTTACAGAGAGAGGCCTCTGAGGATGTTTGAGCATTTGTTTTAGTGTTTCTCGGAAAGGCTGCGTGTGTGGGGTGCTTTTTGGGGAAGTGGTCAGTGTGCACAGTACCTGGATTTATAGACGGATAAGATAGCTAATTTTTCAGAGGAGCAGCGTGCGATTATTGTTTCAGAAAAATGGCTGAATCTTTTGATATGCATAACGAATTTATAGTAACAAAGTAGGCTGAAGTTGAAAAGACTTAAAAATAATTTCTGGATGCCTTCTTTGGTGTTATTAACCCCTGAAGAGACCTTAAGTAAAAAATTTGCATTACAAATCTAACTTTAATATTTGATGTATATTTGCACAAGAATGTATGGTAATATACTAGCTGTGTAGCATTTTGATGCCTGTGTGTTCAGTCTATAGGTCATCTAATTGGAGTTGGGAAATGTATCTTACGGGCTAGTTTAATCTATACTAGTTTTTACCAAGCTACAAATGTGCTCAGAAGGATCCGTGGTGAGAGAAATCCTCTGCAGCCTTTTACATTGTTCATGTTTTAATTGAATTCAGTGCTCATTCCACAAATAGATTGTGTGATGTTTTTTAAATGTGATTTTTCTCTTTGCTTGGTCTGTGTATAGCTAGATTTTATGAGCTTTACTATATTTCATATGTTTTATTGGTGTGTTTAGTCTCTGTGTGTTTGAGCGTGTCTATGGTTTAAAGAAATTTAAAATCTAGTGAATGTCAATTCAGAGCTTAGCAGTTTGGAAAGCATATTTATACTTAAAAAAAAAAAGGAACTTTTGGAACAATGATGATTTGATTACATATTTTGAAAGTGGTTTTGGTGATTTGTAGTCAGGTTTTCTTTCTCTAGGAAAGAGCTAAGTGTGCTTATAATGTGGCCCATCCCAGCTTTCTCAGTTTTCAGCTCTTAGGTTTAGTATCATTGCAAGCGTTTTAAAATTTTTTTTTAAAAAACGTATTTAGTTGATGAAATGAATGTGTGGGTGGTAAAATGAAATGATCCTGCATATGTTAATAAAGTAATAACTCAGTTGCTTTGGTTGAGATGAACATAAATTCAAGGTCTGTTGCAATTACAGGGTGCCATGCCTTGTTACTTTGGACTAAACATGCTTTAGGAAAATAACTCTCAAGGAGGAGAAAGAAATGAATGTGCCCTAACTTGAGAATTTTTAATAAACTTGCTGTGGTCAGAAACGGGTGAAATATTGCTGTTTGGAAGTGAAGTTTTGTTAGTTCGTCAGTGGCAGCAAGCGGAGGATTAATGAGTGTGCATTGTTAAGTTAAGCACGTTTCTCTAAGGCTGGGGAAAAGAAATTCTTTTAAATGCCCAAAGTTCGCCGTCATTTTATTTCCTGTAGAGCTGAAAAATAACGAAGTGAGGTGGCAAAATAATTCTGAAATACTACTGTCGTTCAGGGGGAGCACCCTGGTAAATACATGTCTGTTGTGCCTTAGACAGTGTCAAGTGGCAGCAACATCAAATCCACTCCTTTAAAAATACATATTTTTAAAAACCTCACTGGGCGGAAGGAAGGGAGAGATGGGTTGATTATTAAAATCAATAGTACCTGAAAATAAATGCAGCTTTAAATGCACGTCAAAGTGCTTTTGTTGTGCCTTTAAGCCTAGAGGCAGATCATTAAATATGCATTTCTCCGGAAAGCAACTGTCGAAAAAGATAAGGTGGTTAAAATACGCCGGACCTGGGAGCGGGGCGCGCAGGAGGTAAGGAGATGTAGGCACTGGAGCATGGCCGAGGTACGGCACCAGGGGTGGGGAGAGGGGGAATAACACACACATACACACCAAAAAAAAAAAAAAAATTAAAAAAAATTATAAAAAATACGGAGCTGCGTGTTGTTTCTTCAACCGGGGGCCTTAATTACTAGACACAAGCAGCAGTTCAGAAATCTGGTCTCTGTTGTTGTAGAGGTCACCGCATCATTAACATTGTCAATCTGGCAGCGGCTAATTTCAATAGCACCTGATGTCGCAACGCCCCCCCCCCCCCCGCTCTCCCTCCCCTCCCCTTCCCTCGCCACCCCTCGCCACCCTCCCCTCACGGCGCGGGCCAATCAGCGCGCGGCGCCGCTGACAGATGGCCCCATAAATGGCGGTAAAGGGGCGCCGCCGGCCGCCAGTCGCAGCAGGGCCCGCGCCGCTCCGCGCGCTCCGCTCCGCGCGTCCCGCCCCGCGCCGCTCCGCGCTCCGCCCGCCGCCGGCGCCGCCGCCCCGCCGCTGCACCACACTGAGACCGCGACAACACAGACCTAACCTTTATCACCATTATTATTATTATTTATTATTATTATTACTATTAATTCTCGCCGCACAAACGTCTTAGCCACCGTGCTGCTTTTTTTTTTTTTTCCCTTCCCTTTTTTTTTTTTGGTTTTGTTGTTTTGGTGTGGTTTTTTTTTTTTTGTGGATCTCTTTAATAACAACAGCAACAAAAAAAAATTCGAAAGAAATAATAATAATAATAAAAAAAATTAATCTCCCTGAAAAACCTTTATAGCAAGCAAAAAAAAAAAAAGCAAACCAAAACCAAACCGTTTAGAAGAGTTGAAGCCTTTCAAGACACCCAGTATTTGCCATTAAGAATGGTTATGGTAGGTATTAGTAGATTTAAAATCTGATTGTAGCGGGTTTATATAGAGGTAGATGTAGAAGCTAACATACAGATTTTCCCCGAATCTGCATCATTCTCAGTCTGTGTTTTCCCATGAATTTAGTTTTCTTCTACTGATCTGTTTGTACATGATCTCTCCCTTTCCCCCCCCTCCCTTTCTCTCTCCCCCTCTCTCTCGCTCTCTCTCTTTCATATTTAATGTCTGCGTATCCTTTAATAAAGGATGTACTTTGTCATTTTAAGGTAATTGCGATTTCTCTCAGAATAAAGAAAAAAGCTCATTTCTAATGCAAGGCTGGTATGTGGCTAACTGAAATGCAAAAGGAAGAAGAGGCTTTTTTTTAAGGGGGGGAGTTAATTTCCTCATTGACATTTTGGAGATACAAATGCAGAGCAAAATCCTGGGGGGGGGGGGGGGGTGTTAAATAAAAAGCCTCGAGATTGGTAATTTTCTTTTTGGTGGACTGCGCAATAGGTATGGTAATTTTAAAAGAGGGTGATTTATATGAGCTTCAGTAAATGCTGCATATTGTATTTCAAAGAGTTTCCTGTCGTGACCTCATAAAAAGAGGAGGAGGCTTGTATGTGTTGCAGTGCCTAGTATATGTCGATTTTGTTGCATCGTTGGGCAGCAGCGCTGTAAGAAGGAATGTCAGCTTTTACATAACGCTCTTTTTGCTTTTGACTCTGTGAGGGGCTGTAAGGGTCCATCTTTGTGATCACAGATGGAGTGGAATGGCTTGAAAATGGTAAGTGAACGGGGAGAGCCTGCTCATGGGGTTTTGTCTCGTTTCTCGTGTGCCTCGCGAATTTCTTTTGTTCAGGGCGGCGGACCGTGAGTCATAAAACAAAATTAGAGAACCTTGTTTGGGTTTTTTTTGATTTTTTGGGTTTTTTAATTTTTTTTTTATTGTGGGATATGTCTGCCTCTGCGTGTGTGTGTGTGTGTGTGCATATGTATCTGTACATCCATTTAATGTCTCTAACTGCGATGGCACTTCACAGCGTTTCCATTGAACGTTGCGTTTCAGTTGAGCGCGGATGGTCTCTGCTGACAGTCACGGTGTCATGGTACCGCGTGTGCCTGGCGGATCGGGCGGCCGATGATGCCTTTTAATCTCCGTTCCTATTACACCAGCCTTAAATACAAACCTAATAATCGCCTCCGAAATTCAGGTATCGCGTTTCCCATGGAGCCGGTGCTGTCGAGGATGGATGGGTGGATGGATGGATGGATGGATGGATGGAAGGAAGGGTGTGTTTTTTTTGTGTCGGGGTGGGGGCTGGGGGGGGTTGGTCGGTGGGGGGAAGAGCCGTGTTGTTTTGTGCTTTTTTAAAATGCCGGGAGAAGTCAAAGCCATTTATGTGAAAAATAGTATTTCTATTTTTAGACCATATTCTCCTGGCGGAGGAGCCCGGACGTGCTCGTCTCGTCCCCTCTTTTGTGCTTTTCCTTACAGATTGTGCAAAATGGCATGATCAGACACACACAACTGCGGGGACCGGGGCTGGGGGCTGGGGCCGCCCGCACAATACCCGGCCCTCCTGCCAGCCCCGGGATGGGGGGGCGGCGGGGACCCCCCCTTCCCCCTTAATTTAACGTTTTGCAGACTTTTGCCGCGGATATTTATTATAACCGGGGAAACAAAGCGACGGTCTTTTCCCATTCTTACAGGATTGTCTTTGTCTAGCTGCTTGTTTTGATGGGTGTAAAACAAATAAGATTAGACTGAGCAGCCGAACTGAAAGCGATAGCTGGGAGGAAAAGCCAATGAAAGGTTGCCGGGGAAACGAGCATAGGGGAAGCTGAGTGGGGGAGCAGGTGGCAATCATGTGGGAATACTGCAAACAGTGTAAAAAAAAAAATCTAAAAAAAAAAAGAAGCAGGGGCTACCTCGATTATCTCTGCTGTTCTTTGTGGCAGTCACAACTTTAATTATTCTTTATAAATAGGTGTTAATTACATTTCTGGCTCAGGCTTACAGTGATTTCTAGAAATCTGGTTTTAAGCATCTGTTCTTTCTCCTCTGCAAAAGAGGGTTATCTTTCTTTTTTTTTTTTTTCCTTCCCCCTCCCTGCTGTGAAATTGTACGTGCAAAAAATTGCAAGGAATCCTGTGAGGCAGTATAAAAAAAAAATGTAAATTATATTGAATGAAGTTGACAGAGGTATAATAGTGAACTCCCACAGCTGATAGCTTCTGCAAATCATTTCTTAGAATTTTCCAGCAAATGTCCCTATGAGAACAGTAGGTAGAATGAATTTACCCTAAGCAGTGATTTTGTGTTAAGTGATATTGGTATTTTTACAAAATCAGATGGTTATATGGCAGAATAATCAGTTCAGGGGAGTTCACCATATCTTAGGGTTTATGCGCTGAGTGGAATTTACGGAAATAACGATATTATTCTTTTCTTCGTCTCCAGCCCCACCTTTAGCCACGGTCTTATTATATATTTGCTGGAGCAACATCCACTTCCAGTGTCAGGCTCCTTGTTGGCAACTCTACTTTTTAAACCACAGTTGAATATTTTGCTAGTTGTGATGGTCTCTTAATTGTAGTGGCAAACAATAATGGGAAATAGCTGGTGGTGCTAGAAGTGTTGAAAAAGCGTAGTAGACTAGTAAGTGATAGACGGTAGCGTAAAAGATGTAAAAATGTGGTCGCCCAGAAAATGCTTATCTATCACACATCAGGAGGCATAAGAGAAGCAAAGCAAGAATATAGAACATGCCTTTTCTTGCTGTCTTGGGATTTTCAGATATTTTTACTTTATTCCTTTCTCAGGTGCAGGGTTGCTTTGAATGCAAATTCAAGAAGGAATGGTAGTGCTTAGTTTAAATATGAATAAAAAATGTGATTCCCCCTAATAACTTGCTTTGTTTTAAGTATTGCTTTTGCTGCAGTCCTTTCTGTGAAAAAGTGATTGAACAGCCCTCTGAAAACTACACTGCTTTACAATGTAGAGGGGCGAAAAAATCTTGAGGGTGTGTGTGCGTGTGTAAAATTCCGTATTTTACAGTCTGTGCATGTGCAGAGATGCATTCTGACATGCACTGTAGTTGTATGTGAGAGTAAAATAATTTTTCTTCTGTCCAAAACAGAGATACTGTGTTCTAAATCTGTTAACTTAGTCATGACAATAAATAAGGGTGCCTTTTATTATACACAGCTGCATTGTTTGTTTTAAGAGTCATCAGCTAGTAGTTACATTTTCATTTTCTGTTCAATTTGGTGTTTCTACAAAGATTTAAAAATAATGTAATCCTTGTTTTATGGTGCACGTGTTCCTGCTCCGATCTTCCTCTTTTCTTTGTTTTAAGATTATATTAATGAATACAGCCTGCATGTACATAGTGACATTTTCTTTCTGTGCGTAAAAGATGGCATTGTAAGTCATCCTATAGAAAAATAGCTATTAAGTTAGTGAAACAGAATTAAAATTGCTACTAATATTAAAAGATTAAAGTGTAAATCCTCCTTCTGTTAAGACAACAAGGTGGGGAAAATGTAGTTGTCTTTAGATGTAACATTTTCTTTTTTTTTTTTTTTTTTAATTGTCTTGGTGAACTACTGGTCAGAAAGGAAGAAATCTTACAATTGGGTATTGATGCAATGTGAATACCAGCCATCAGTTTTTAAATCCTGTCCCCATGTACTCTACTTATCAAGTTCTCATGTTAGATACAGGGATGCCTTTCCACTGGTGACTGGCTTGGTTGCCTTCTTTGCTTTCTGCCTCTTTATTAATTTTACCTTTTTGAGCTCTCTCAAACTGAACACGAGCTGTTGTGACAAAGGATGGTTACAATGAACTGGAAGGGGTATACTTAAAAATCCCATTTGAATGGGTTTGGAATAGTCTTCATCATGTTTATTTGGTCCTGTTAAATATTGTGACTAATGAAAGAAAATCCGGTTGCATTAATCTTACTTATATTTAACGCATTAATTTTTTTGAAATACCTTCTAGGTTTCAGGGAATTTTTTCTCCTCAACCTTCCTACTTGGTATGCTGGGAGTGTACTAATTAAATGCAGGTTATTTTCTGTGTGTAATTGTCATACTGTTGGTACATAACCTAGAGCCACTCCACATCCCGAGGTTTTTCAAAAGAAATAAGGTATGATTGCATCCCATGTTCTAGCAGGGGAGTTTTTTGTCTTCTGTGGGAACTTGCACTTTGAAAATAATTTCAGCAAACACCCCAGGCAAGAAATAGGCAGTGGCAGAGAATATTAGAGGAAGAGAGATGCAGATAACTTGACAAATCCACTTGTCTGTTTTGGCAGTCTGTGTCCACTAGACACCTCATTTACATGACCGGACACATTAAAATATACATTTGTTTGTCCGTGGGACAGCTAACTGGATACACTCTGATGCACTGGCAAATACTGCAATGCAGTATTTTTTCAATGTCATTGGGGTTTTGGGGGAGAAGTGGGCGCACACAGGCTTTTTGCAAGTGAGGTGATGTTAAAAGCCATGGTACCTCTGTAAGGGATAGGCCAGATTTTGCAAAATTTCTTTATGTGTGATGGAAAGTCACCCCTCCCCCTTGCACTCCTCTCCCTCTCTTAGTCTTTCTCTTTTTCTTTCCAAGTAGGATGGAGGGAAGAGATGGGTAGACATGTATTTGTATGTGTGTGTGTTCATGCATGTGTATCTTCCCTTCTCACTTGAATGGGTGTTAAGGAAAATGCTGGGATTTGGATGAGAAGGGAAAGAGCATTTGTGTAATGTAATGCTTTCCAGTTGTTTCTGTAAATGTCCAGTTACCAGCAGTGTAGGACTTAAAGCAACTTTAAAAGCAAGGGGCATTTTTAATTTTCTAAAGAATTTGGAAAGAGGATGGTAACATTCCAATTCAACAAGTACAATAGATTTAATACTAATAAAAATATTGTTTAAAGGGTACATGTACCTTGCCTTACCTTTTAAGTATGTTTAACCATTTGAGTTAATGTAAAGTGAAGATGTTGTAGAAACAGATACTCAGAGACCGCTTGCTTGCTTTTTCCCCTCAAATGATCAATCTTCACTTTCTAAAATACTGGAATATTTTAGGTGCAGGGGGCTTTTGTAGGTCACTAGCTTTACAGCAAGAAGAAGAAAGGAGGGAGAAAAGGTCTCAATGTGTCAGAGGCAGTAATTGTCTAAAATTAGCCATCTAGAAAAGGCAGGAAAGACTTGGAGGAAAGAAGGAGGCACTAATATGTGAAACAGCACTGTGCTAGTCGGGGAGATAATGAGTGATAAATCTGAACTGGTGCAGTGGTGTGATGCCCATTAATTTCTCAGAACCTTGACTTTGCAGGTTTGTTACTCTGTTGTTCACACCTTTAATTATAACTAGTTTTGGATGATAGCTTAGGGCACTGAAGACGAGACCTTTTGTTTGTTGTTTACCGATTTAAGTATTCAGAGAGTTTGCAATAGTGTTGGAACATCAGTGTTAGAAATTAAATACTTTTAGATGAGATTATAATAAGAATGCAAGTAGTTCTTGCATCTACCTAACATTGCTTTATTTGTAGCATTTTCATTGCTTGCATAAATTCATTAGATTTTAGCTCAGTGGTATTTGGTTGATTTTTGTTTTCTGTCACTATAATCTGTTTTCCCTAATGGTTTTGGAGCTCCTGATGCATTATTGCTTCTTTAGGGCCCCAAAAATTAGGGAGGAAGCTGAGAGTCCATCCTACCTATTGTTCTGCCCTTGACAGTGTCTTACATGAGGACTTTCACCTCAGTGGCTAAGAAAATCTGTACAAGTCAGGAAATGCTGAGAACCAGTTAGGAATCGATAATTAAATGGGAAGGACAGAACATTAAGAAAAGAATTAATTAAAACAAAGGATAGTTAAACCTTTGTGTGTCCTCTCTGAAAATGGTACAGTTGCACAGCAAAATACAAACCTGGCTTTGACAATATTTAGAGGCGTGATGTATATAAAGTGCTGTAGTACGCCTTTGTTGCTAAGGCACGCGCAGTTGCGTCAGCAATGCTGTTGTGATGGGAAATTATTTGTCCTTGAATTCTGGGGGGGGGGGGGAAGCGTTCTTTATTTTAATATTTTAAAATTAAACTTCTTTAATTGCTATAAAAATTCTTATACGTTACCGTTGGTATTTTTCCCAGTCTGGAGACGTGCGCCGGTCTTTTTCGGGATCGGGGCGGGTAGTATGTGTGGTGGCTTTGGAGCGTTGAGAACTCTTGGAGGTAAAGGCGATGTGATAATGTATGTTTGTCTCAAAACAGACACAAATGACTATGGGAGGTGGCTCTCACTTGCGGTGCTTCGAGAAGGTTCCACGCATAAATGCGTCTGGCCACGTAAGTGATTTTCGGTGTTGGCAGAGGGCAGCAATGCCCCTGGAGCCTCTCCAGTAGCACAAGTCCTTCAGGTCCAGCCGCTCTGCTGCGTGCCTGGGTGTGTTCACCGAGCCGTGGAAGGAAAACCAAACCTCTCCCTCTGGTTTTCGCTTCCCAAGGGGCGTTTGGTTGAGAAGGTCCCATCTGACCATCCATGTAGAGACCAAAAAGATTTCTGCTGGAGCAGGTAACTGCACTGTGCTTGGGCCCTACCTGTTGGCTTGTAATTGCATGTGCGCTTGTTTGGAGTAGCTGGTTTGTCTTCCCGAGCACTGAGAAGTATTTTCTCCCAGGTTGAGTGCTGTTGAAAAGCTTTTGTGGGGACATAAGGGATGAAGGAAGCTTGTCCTTCTTCCTTTTCCTCCCCTTAAGAAGCTCTCCTTGAGTTCTGGAAAACTAGCAAAGACAGAAATACTTACAATTAATAATTTAAGGTAGATCTGTCTCCTCTTGTAAGGTTATGTCTAATTGCCCAGCAAGGATGTGGGATTTCAGGAACTGACTCTGCTCCCTGACTCTTCTGCTGCAGGTCAGGGCAGTTGCCAGAAGTCTGAGTTCCTCTGCTACCATTAAAAGCAAAACTGATATTTGTGACTTTGAGAATTATTGTTGCTAGACTGAACTTCGTTGAAAGGTTTGACATTTGTTTAACACATGGATTAATTTAGACCTTTGATGTCTATGATGTGTTTAAGTCAACCTGTTTATAGTTGTTCTGGTTTGAGAGGGTCATAAAAAAACATGGGCGAAATACTAACAAAGCTTTTTAATCAGTCGAGTGCTAATCTGGGGAGGAGGCCATGCCTTTTCTCAGTCCTCTTCAGCTGACATGTAGACTCCCGTAGTCATCAGCTGTCTGATTTTAGATAATATATAAAATTCATGACTCAATGGCATGAAATATCCCATGTTGAAGTCACTACCCCGTGGTGGAGTGTTAACACATTTTGCTTTTGAGATCAGAGGTATTTGGGGGTATTTGGCTTTTTTACCTGCTTGAAAGGTTTAAAAAATGTGACTGTTAATTGCAGTGCTTGTATTAATCTTCTGTTGGTCCTCCTCGATCTTGGAATGGTGGTCAGTGACCTTGCTGAACTATGTGCAGAAGAATTTGTTGGGCGAAGATTATTTCTGTAGAGCAGAAGGTACAGTCACGACACTGTAGAAGTAATAATGCACGTAAATAAATGCTTCTTAAGTAAAAATAGTTCTAATATCATTCCCCGTTTATCTTTGTTCCAAATGAAGTTACTGGCAGTAGATGAGTAGGGGGAAGTTGATTTTTAGCAGAAAGCGTGAATGCTGGAAATTCTTCCTAATATGTGTGTGCCAGCTATACTGTGACAATGTTGCTGTCGATTCCCTTCCTGTGAGAGCAGCTGTTCAGGGAATTAAACTCTTTGCTTGATGCAGAGAGTCCTGAAAAATTCAGTGTGCGGCTACGGTGGTGGCTGTGGCCATTTTTAGTGTGCCCGTTGATGGGAACTATCTCCATGATCTAGCACAGTAGCATATTGTTCTTTAGACTAACTGGGCCAGGACAAAATTATCATTCTGTATTTCGTGTGCTCTGTGAGAGATTCCGGAGAGCACTTCAGAATTTGACATTGTGTTTGATAATTTATAGAGCACAGTTTATATTTAACTGTAGACACGCTAATCCAGGGGAAAAGAGTAGTGTATTTTTAGAATCCTCTTTTTATTGTCTGTGCTTGTCATCACCCAGCTACTGAAAGAAGCGTTAACAAATGTAGATGCTCACTGGGATAGACATTTGTTGAGTTTAATTTTCATTATTAGTCTTTGCTAAATGCAAAAGTGAATGTTATTTGTGTGATGGTCTTTGTGATGATGGAGGAGCTTTGCAGCCACACGTAGCTGTTGTGGCCGCTGGAGGAGCCACGTTCTCCTCCAGCATTTCAGTGCCAGGCTGGACCAGGACACCTGGACTGAATGACTCTGGTCAGGGTGCTTACTAGTTTTAATAATGACAGTGTCATTTCTGTTTGAGGTGAAACACATGGGTGGAGTGGATCCAGCTCTAAGTTTAAAGAGTCTGCCTGTGGCTCCTGAGCGTTCTTGAGGAAAGCCTGGGCAGTAGAAAGGACAGTAGCTTGGTTGGTTTGACTTTAATACTCAGGCTGTTCTTATGTGTTTAAGCTCTTAAGACGTTTCTGCCTGTTAATCTGTTAATGCTGCCATACTCCCAGCTGCCTTTTGACATCTAAGCAGAATGTACTGTGTGGGGTTTGAGTCAGGGCAGCTGGGGTGGCCTGGGTACCTCCCTGTCCCTAAGCACCTGTACCTGTACCCTCAGCCTGAGCAGGGGCTGAGCTCGGCAGGGCTCCTGTTTGATGCTTGAGCAGAATGATGTTTTAACCACGAGTTTATCCATGAGGTCTGCTCACCTTTTTAAGAGGAGTTTTGATTATTTTTTTTTTTTTAATTTCTTCATGTTCAGGGGATGTTTGTTCATTTGAATAAGAATTTGGTGAATTTGAATATCTCGTTTGGAAGTTTTAGGAGGCGTCTTAGTAATTGGAATAAGGAGGGTGTTTGGTTTGGCCTGTGGCATGTTTCTCTTCCTTAGTACAGAGATTGTTTGTCTAGGATAAACCATTATGATCTGTGTTAGCCTGACCTGTGACAGGTATGTGCATATGTACTTGATATTTTGTCCTCTATTGATGAATAATACATTGTTAATCTATGGATAGAAGGTCTTTGAGGTTAGCATAGATGCTCTTTGAGGTTAGCATAGATGCTTTCATGCCTGAGATAGTTTTAATGCACTCTATGGGATAAATATCTCACTAATACTTAAATTCAAACAAACATACTCTTATTTGAGCCATTTTGTAGCTATTTGTTTTGTGAGACCATCAGAGTAAACAGCTGCCTTTTCTTACTAGAAAGTAATTTCTGATTATTTTTCCACCAGAAATTTGTCAAGTCCTCAACTGCTATTGCCTGTTCATTACCTTTAAGATGGTGATGGCTGTATTCCTTCCAGTAATTCATTGTAACTTTGTCTACTGTAGATATGTTACAGAAGCAAGAAGGTCTATATTTCGTGGAAAGTGCGTTTCCATAAGCAATATTAGTGTGGTACAGGGCTGTAGACTAACAGGCGAATGGTAGAAAAGATGTAAATTTATTTCTTATTAATAATATGGCTAAGTTTTAAGAGAAATACACTGTTGGTTTGCAGCAAGCAAACATTTCTAATGATAGAGATAGGACTTAGCTGAACATCACAGTTTCTATTTTGGGGTCTATCTCACTGAGACCTGCAAGCAGCAGTATCCATAGAGATGCTGTTGCCAGCAGTCGAGATGTACACATGTTGATTAGTGTTTCCTAATTGCGTTTACCAGTGTGTCTTCATTAAGGTCCTGTTGAGGACAGAGCCTTAAAACATCTTGAATGGGGCATGTGTTTTGCAAAGCCATCCATTCCTGCCTAATGTAAGCCTGTCTTTGCATGAAAAATACATGGGCAACATTTTCACAAGAGCTTATGGCTTAGGAGCTGAAATCCTATCGCAGTGAACATTAATGAATCTTAAATCGCTTAAGGGCTTCTGAAAATTGTAGCTTTTTGTTTCTAGAACTTCAGTAGAAATAACAGCAGTGGGGGGTTGGATGTTCCTAGGCTTCACGGAGAGCCTGTGCTGTCCTTGCTTTGCTTTGCCTTCTGGTAAGTAGATGTTTTTAGGTTTTGCTATGGCTTGTAATACAGCGTTCACTGTCTGAACTCTCGGGGTTGCAAATGATTCTAGGTTATTTTCTTAAAGGGAAAAAACATAAAGTGGAATTGTGACAGGTCTACAGCAACTGAAGACTTGCAGCTGTCTGCTTCTTACATGAAGATGTACGTACCCGTGGGAATCTGTGCGTCAGTACACAGTGCAACATGCATATTCCCAAGTCAGTAATATAATTCAGTTACAGATTAGCAATATATAACTCAGTAATATAGTCACTAAACCAAACAAGTAAGTAGTGATTAGGAAACAAAACAAGCTAAAAATAAAATGCAGAAAGTAACCAGAAATGTAAAAATACTTTCTCAATTTCCTTTGCTTTCATTTCAGTGTATTTTTAGGCTGTATGTCCTTTAGACTGAGGATCTATCTTAAATGTTGATCTCTGCCATGCTCTTGTCTTGTTTTCTAGTATCTATGCTTTTGAGACCCTCTTCAATCTTTTAGGGTTTGCCTCATGTACTTAATGCTTTTGGTGTATCTTTTATCACCCTGTTAGCACAGATTTTAAATATGGTTTTTTTAGTCACCATCTCTTTTTCAAGAGGGACAGTGCAGTCACTGGGAGACCTCTTGCCTCTGATATCTCCCTAATAAACTGCAGTCTGTGGAGAAAGAGGATGTTTTCATCAAATTTTGGCTTGGAGCATCAATCAAAGAAAGATCTTTTTACTGAGACTGTTTTTTCAGACTCCTTTAGCCTTTGTATGTATCTTGAGAGAACAAGTAGTAGCCTTGGTGAAAAGCCAGGAGGGAATAAGAAGCAATCCAGAATCATGAAATAAATAAAATAAAGCCCTTGTAAAAGTTTAGGTGCAGACTTGCCTGGTATGAATTTGGCAGAAGTAGAAGAGTGATTGAAGAGGAAATAAATGTTCCTTCAGAACTTAGAGCCTGACCACGTTGCCTTTATTCCAGTTCAGAAGTAGTGCAGACCTCTGCGCAGAGGCGGCTGGTGACCCCCAGAGATGCAGGTGGGCAGGAGCCTTTGATGACTGTGTCCCAATACAGAAGTAGGACATCTCCCTGTCACCAGCCTTTGTTGTGGCCTGTGGATGCAAGGGCTTTTAAGGGTTTTTAACCTGAGCTATTTGGGTAACCCATCTAACAGACAGGACACATCTATTTTTCTCTCCGGGTGTTTTTGATGATGGCTTTCTCCAAAACTCTGCTCCAGAGCAGTGTTTGAATGCTGTGAAATCAAGGCTGTGTTCTCCCATATCTTCCTATGTAAATCATGTTTGATGGCAGAAATGATAACAAGCACATTCTGATAAAACCATTCTAAATAAAGAAGGGGGTAGCTGGCTGGCATTTTGGAAGTCAGTTTGTGGTAGTGAGAAAATGACCTTGACACAGGGGCAGCAGCAAACTTCTGTGTCCATAACCTATTCTAGTTTTCCTCACCATTTCACTAGTGCTGTTGCTGTAGACTTTGATAAGGTATTTGGAGTACACCTAAAAACAGAGCCAAACACCTCTGAGGTTTCCAATGGGCATAGTTTCTCCACAGTCTTTGCAAGAGGCGAGGAACCTGGAAACAGCAGTGGAAAGGGAAGCCCAGTAGAAATTCATAAAGAACCTCAAAGTCTCTGAGTTCAGGTAATACATAAGACAGTTACAACTGTATTCTGCTTCCAGAAGAGCAGAATTGTTGTCCTTACAGATGTGCTGTGCAGCGCTTTGCCGTGCTTCCCAGAAGTCATTGTGCATGGAATCATTGTCCATGCATCTGCTCTCCAGTCCTATTTGTTTCCTCTGTGCCTTACGGAGTGCAGAGCTGTATGTATAATTGTAGTTCTCCTCCTCCAGTTTCTTAGCCCCAGAGCAGCTGTAGGAAGAGTAAAAAAACCATACGAAGTGTGTGATATGGTGCCTTTGTTCCTACCTATGTGGTTATTGAATGTGTAGTTCCATGAGGGGTTTCCTCTACTGCTCAGTTAGTAGTTACTGATGTTGAAATAGTTGTGACTTATTTTGGTGTCTCCTTTTTCTCCCCACTCATTCCCTTTTTGTCCTCGAAATCAAGTGCAAAACTGTAGAGTCTGTACTTCATGGGAACAGAAGACATTTATCTGAAACTCTCTCAAAGAAAATGTGATTTGGTGCATCATTACACCAAATCTTTTTGAGTAAGTTATTAGGAGTTCTGTAGAGGACCTTATCACTGGGCCAGGTTTGAGGGCATGGTGGTGTGTTATGAAGCTGTCACAGCTTACCGTGTAACTTCAACAGTTTGCCTAGATACTTTGCTCTGGTTTGATTTTTCACTTCTGCAGAACATGGAATAAAAGTAACAGATTTTGCCTTTCTGGTTTTTGTCACTGTGTTGGTACAGCAGCAGTCCCTGCCCTTACTACCCATTTGTACAGCACAACATGGTGCTGCTATCATTTCTATCCTTCAGGCACTGCTGTGATAACAAGTAATATTGCCAATAAACTTTGCATTTGTTTCACTGCAGACTGGGGACAGAATATCTTGTTTTAGCATATTCACACAAAAGCCTATAATGGACTGGCTCAGGATAAACTTAGCTATTAAAGAAAATAATTTCCTCCTTTATTTGAACTGAATCTTGCCTCTTAAAACGAGTGCATTTGTTGTCTTCTCCATTTGGATCATTTGTGTGCTCTATACAATTATTGTGGCACCCATAAATGTGAATTTGCTGAAAATGTTTGAATGCCATTTCAACCTGAGTGCAGCACACTCAAAGCGAGTAAAACAACTGTATCTGTGCCGTGAGAGCCACAGACTGCTAGTTTTCTGAGTTGATATTTTCAGCTCTATCTATATTTAAAATACTAAATAAGACTTCTACTTGAAGGAAGGTGAAGATGGAGCATGAGTGGTGAACATGTCAAAATATGGAGGGTTAGATAATGATTTGTTTCTGGAATATTGGATTTACCTCCAGGCAGATTTACCCAAAAGCTTCATTTTCCTCTTTATTTCATGTTCATGATGTATTTATTAGGTAAATAATAGCAAAGTCTAGTTGTGCAGTACATAAGCGTTAATAAAAATGTAGTTGACAGTGAGATTTGACAGTTGTGTTACAGTTGAGAAAATCTGTGCTGGAGCTGCACACAGAGCATCATTTGCCTCTCCTAAGGTCACTTTAGAAAGAAGCCCAACGTGAGGTCTGCAGGAGGTTCAGGTGCACTTACTTCTTGCTCTGGCTGGAGTTGTGGTTTTGAACCAGTGAAGACTTAAAATCACTGTCCTTTTCCTTTAACACCCCTAAGGGAAGGTGGTATGATGTGTTCTAAACATTTTATGATCCAGTGTCTCGTTCTACAAAAACGTGCTAGATCCTCATGGGGTGAGTTGCAGGGAGTGCATCTGAAGGTGGGGTGTGCAGTGCAGTGGCTGGTCCAGGGCTGAGCAACCTCGTCTTGGATGTCCTGATGTATTTTCTGCTCCATTCCCATGGATCAGCCTGGCTCTGGCATGGCTCAGCAGATGGGAAGGCTGTGGATGGATTGGTCAGGCAGCTCCTGTAAATGGAGGTTTTCTAACCTGCAGAAAAGTTCTAGAGGAGCAGAGGCTTGTACTGTGCTTTCAGTTCAAAAGAGCAGATTTGGTGGGAGTTAAAGCGTTTTTCTCATTGTAGAAGGAAAACCTTTGTGAATCTGTGTTTATTTTCTTTGAGAGGTTTTGTTTGTTTCTTCTTTTGTCATCGTTTTTCAGGAGATGGCTGTGGGACCTCTGCCATGGCACCATTTGTTTTCACTTGTAAAAGCAAACAACTTGCAATGCTAATTAAAGAGCTTTTTTAGATAAAGTAAGAGCTTTGCATTATTTATCTAAACTCTTTCTTTATGGGAAAATGTTCTGAGTTTGTTCATTAATGAACACTTAGAAATAATATAAAATTAGACCTCATGAATTCTTCATGAGGTGTAATTTGCCATGATCATTTTTCTTGGCATTTAGGTGCTGTGAACAGTTCATTATTCATAGCTAACTTTTTTGACTTCTGAGTCCTCAAAATGGATATGTCTGCATGAATTTTCTGGGTTTTAAAGTTTTTCCAGATTTTGATTTTAGGAGAAGATTGTTTGTGGTATGTTTAAAAACACTTCTTTTTAGTGCCTATAAATAACACTTTTTCTTAAGATTCTTAATTGTGACCTTTTTTTTATACGTACCAAATCAATTTTTGTTTATTGTGGAATATGGGCAGTGGAGTACACATAATTCAGATGGCAAGAATGGGTGCTGATTATTTGCTGAACACCAGCTCCGTTCAGTGTATGTATGTGTGGCAGTCTCAGTTCAACATGTAGACCTTCTTTTAGACTGCTGAGAACAAATTTTGTAAATATAAAAAAATGTGTATTTACATTTATCGAGCCATTGGCTATTGCTTCTGCATGCAGTAGGGAGATAAGGCAGTCGTAGTCTGTGGGTAGTTTTCTAAATGATTCATTAACTGTGCTTTGTAATGGTAGATGGATGTCACACATTTACTGTAATAACTGAAGATTAGTGTCAGTTACTCTGGCTTGTAATAGTTTGTAATTGTAATAGTTGTGTTTATGCACACAGGTATTGTTTGTGTTATTGTTGGAGCTAATATTTCAGCAGGAGTAAATTGAAATTGAATTAATTAAAAAAAAAAGATATGATGGAAGTATTTCTGAAACATTAGTAATGTAGGAGTTGCTCTAATGGATATTTGTGGCTGATACTCTGTGGGAGGGGTTATACCAAGCCTTTTGGTAAGCAGTGTTTTGCAAAACACTGGCAAAGCTTATGTTGTCTTCCCCAAAGCATTTCTTTGTGAAATCTGTCAAACTAAAATACCTCTTGCTTTGCTGATAACATTACCATAGTGAGAAAAGTAGTGCACCAGGAAGTCATCATTTTTAAAAGCAGCAGTCTGAAAAACATGCAGAATTTGAAATATGGGTTACCTTTAACTTACGAAATTGCAGTCTGCAAATTCTGTCACAGGTAGTATTTTTCAGTGTTACAGAGTATTCAAATTATTGGTGGCTAAATGATCAAATGTCTATTAGCAGTAACTGCAGTTTATTGTTCTACAGAGATATGGTTACCCTGTATATAGAATGTTGTATTGCAGTACTGGGAGTCTGGCAAGTTACTGCCAAAAAGAAAATTTAAAAAAAAAGGCATCTTTATACCACTAGCATGTGAATGTCATCACACATGACATTTGCACTGTAATATTTCTAGACCGGTAGTAGCTACCTAAATTGGGTCAGAGAAAGTCTACAAAAAGAGGTGTTGCTCAGAGCACAGAGGTATTGCTAATTTTACATGGGTACAGAGCTTTAATACTAATCTTCAAGATAATAATAATCTTCAGTATATTTTGTTTTTAAAACATTAGGGTAGGGGTTAAGTCACTGTTGAATTTTCCACATTTGTTTTGCCTGTATCTGAATAAGCCCTTGATGAGTTAGACAGAGTTACAGCCTCTTTTAATATTTTGATAGAATTGGACTGCTGCCCAATACTTTCCTATATTTAAAAAAGTTATTACCAGTAATTAAAACCTAGTAAGTTAACTGCCTGTCCCAGAAACGGGAGTATCAATTTCAAAAATGTTCGTGTTGTGATACAGGTATTGAATTAAAAATGTAAATCTTAGTGTTGTGGATAGAAAAAAAGAAAACCATACAGCGAATGTCATGTTGAAATCTATTTGAATAAATAATGTTACTCTTATGTAATGTGCTGACTGATGTGGAATCAACAGCTACTTAATATTAAAAACAGTCATCGACAATAAATGTCCCAGTGCATGCACACTGAACTCTGCACAGGGTTTGAGCGCTAGATGTGCCGGGGAGAGGACTGAATGTTTGGAAAGGAGAGCTAGGACTTACCTTTTTGTTACCATTAATAATTTAAGTGTTTACTCGTCACGAGAATCAGTATGTACAGCTAAAGTAAGTATTATTCCTTTGTGCCCGTAAGAACTTTGAATACAAACTGTGGTATATAACTGCTTTTGCAGAAATCACTCTGTAAATGGAGACTTAAAATTGTGCAGTAAAAAAAAATAAATCTGAAATTTGTTATTAGAAATGCTTTTAATAATTTTTCAGGGTTTCTCTGTATCCATTGTCTCTTTTTTAATATAGCAAGTCCATTTTCAGTAACCTATGACTTGGCAATAATTTGAAGGGCAAATAAGTGCCTCAGTTTTCCTTTCTACTGTTAAAAAATCAGGAAAACTTAATTGGAGTTGAGAGTAACTAGGAAGAAAACCTGGCACCTGGTGCAAAATTAGTTTATGCCAAGATACTTTGGAGTATATGAGGAAATGTACTTGTTCAAGAACAGATTTTTACCGAGCAGCTTACTCTTAATGTTCTAAATATGTTAAATGTCTGAGTTGAATTCTGTTCCTTTGCTTGGTGTGGAAGGTATGCATGCTGAAAACGAACTAAAAAGCATCGCAAAATGCCTAAGTAGGACACCAGGCAGTTTTGAATTTTGTTTTCTTTCACATATTTTTTTAAAAGATCCAGCGTTATTGTCTACTGTGGGGAACTATAGATAGCTTTTGTGTCTGTTGCTAATAATAGATGATGTACCTTCCTCGGTGCGTTGTGCTGAAGTCCTGCTTCTGCTGTAACTGAAACCCATGGTGTGGTATTCCTGCTGGCTTCAGAAGGGCAGGATCAGTCCCTAAAACGGCAGTTTATCTTGTGGATTATGTTGGGAAGAATATGGTCCAATGATGTAAAGGCTCATGAAAAGCTGCGGTTAACCGTGTCAGCTGCTTCACTCATCTTCTTACTACATGTTAGCATCAGAAGTGGAATTTTTCCCCCCAGTTTTAATCAAGTTGATGCAGATCCAGCCTATATGAGCAGGCTGTGCTGATGAACTGAGGTGCATTAGCCTTGGGGTGTGAACCCCGGCCCCGCAGCAAAACTTAGAGCAGGTGTCTGCCGTGGGGTCACGGAGGTGCAGAGATCAAAGGATGATCTTCCAGCTGGAATCCCCAGCTAAACAGATTTGGCAGCATCTGAAGCATTTAGTAGTATGTGTGAGTAAATACATGTATGAAATTGGGTTGAAGAAGGGATGTATGGCCAATAGGTGAAAGGGGAAATCTTGAAGGAAGAGCATGGGGCTGGCACAGCTTGGCCGAGGATGTCAGCAGTGCTTGGTACCACGTGGCTGGTAAAATTGGCAGGGGGACTCTGGTTTGGATGTGCCCATGTCTTTCAAGAAGTGGCTATTTTTGTGCAGTTTATTTTCCAAATGATTCTGCTGTACGGTTTAAGGCATTTCTGTTAAGCACAATGTGACAAGGCTTCTTTTTATTTAAAAGCTGTTAAACCAAGTAGCTATTCCTGGGCTTGATAATAAAAAATAATGGTAATTCAAAACTTATTTCCATTGATAAAAAAGAGGGTTATTTCCTAAATGAGATATTAAACTAAGACTGAAGCATTTCAATTAAAAAAAAAAGACATGACCAGAATATAACCTATTTAGACTCTGAGCCACCCTCGTGCTGTTAATTTTAGAATATACACCCTTTTTTTGGTGTGTGTGTGTGTGTGTGTCTCCATCCTCCTGAATTACAGGCCTAATTTGTCACAACATGTACCTCCCTGGATTTAAAAAAGAAAGCAAATTAAGTCTTGAGTAATTATAATAATTACAGGATCAGAAGAATACCAGGTTCAGAGTGTGCGATGCCTTAGCCCTCTGTTCTCCTGTGTTTATCCCTGTCCCTGGGCAGTGGAATCTCCTGCCTGGGGCAGCAGTTTGGATCCCTGTCTCAGTCCTTGATGGAGAGAGACTGAGCCTGTCGGAGGGGTGATCTTCGATACGAGACACCAGTGAAGCTGCACATCACAAACTTCACAGTAGGCAGCAAAAGCCACCATTTGCTTTAATTTATCCATATTTGAGACGAAGATGATGTCCTTCCTTTGTCAGCAGTGGCGACAGTAAAGACAGACTGGAAGCCACAGTAGAGCAAATTACATAGCAAAAGCTTGAAGTACCCGGGTTTTTCTGCTTCCTTTGTCTGCTTCTGCAGTGTTTGGATGAAAACTTGTGTTCTGCAGATAAACATGCAGGCAGCTTTGCTCACGTGATGGGTGGCACTGGTGACAATGGGGCTACTGTCCTGCAACTTTGCTAAGCTGGGTTCTTATTTATCGTTTTTTTGGAAAGGTCTGTTTGAGTTCCTTCTGTGAAAATTTGAGTTTCACATTTCAAGGTAGATGTGCTTGTTATAATTCCAGCCTGCACCTGTGCCTGATAAACCCTTCCCTGATTAAACCTTTTTGATTTCAGTAAATATCTGAAGACCTTTGTATCTCTGAAGATTGCAAATCTAGGGCTGTATTATTTAAAGAGGTGTCAGTTCGTTAGTGGAAAATATAGGTGGAGAATATAGGTCATCACTGGAACCAGTAAGTGGTATATCTTGGGACACTGAATTTATTAATTGAAGGCAGTCTGAATGATGACACGGTGCAGATTGACTGTGCCTGGTTAATGTTGTTGTCATTGCACTCTGTGATACAGTTATTAAATAGGTAAAATATTTTACCTTTTCATATAAAGCCATACACTTAGTTCATCTGATTTAATGGAACTATAATTTTAATTATGATTATTACCTTAAATTATAATTAAATTTATGTGGTTTAAATTTACATTTGTGAAAATGGCTGCGTGATGAAAGCAGAAATCAGCTTCGCATTAACAGAAAAAGAAGATTTTTTAACTGCATCTTAGTATATGCTCACAGCCAAAGACTAGCATGACCTACTTTGCAACAATAACAGAGGAATCAAGCCGGGTTTTTTTGTTGAAGTATCTAAATTGGCCACAAATGCTACCTACTCATTCGTTTGTGAGTATCTTTAAAAATAGCTATTGTATCTATGAAACTTAAAGGTGGTTTTTTTCCCCTTTCTCTTTTTTTTTTTTTTTTTTTTGCTGTAGATAATTAGCACCATGGAGCCTCAGGTGTCGAATGGCCCTACTTCCAATACAACCAATGGACCCTCCAGCAACAGTAGAAACTGCCCTTCCCCCATGCAGACAGGGGCTGCTACAGATGACAGCAAAACCAACCTCATAGTCAACTATTTACCCCAGAACATGACCCAGGAGGAGTTCAGGAGTCTCTTTGGGAGCATTGGTGAAATCGAATCCTGCAAGCTCGTGAGAGACAAAATCACAGGTAAGCGCTTCCTGCTGTGGATTTTACCTGCACCGGGGTCAGTTTACGTTTGGGGACAGCAAAACCTTAGTGCTTGTGTTGCAAGTGCTTAGCACAGGGGATGCTGCGGATACAGTGGTAAACTTCTTCAAATGGCAAACCTTTGGTTTTCAGTGCTGCACACGGGGTCCAGAACAGCTGAGAAGCCCCTCATCTTTCAGCCTCTGTACAGTTCTGAGGGGAAGTCTGAACATTGCCAGCCTGGACGGGTGTAACACTGTGCAGCTGCTTGCAGGGGAGCTCAGATGAAGGCTTTACTTTCCTGATCGTTCTCATTTTTATTTAACATTGACTTGTAGTCAGAATAACTTGAACCAACTGACTCTTCCTAATTCTGACTCTCTTATTTGAGCTTCACTTATACCTTCATTAAATTTTTGCTTGTTTAAGAACACTAACCTAAGATCGTTCTGCATGCCCATCACAGCTTCTTGACCATGATGTTCTGGAACAGCAGTGAACTACAGTTGGGACACACTGCTCTGAATTCCGTTTGGACATTTGCAGATACTGATTAATGAACAGTTTCCCAAGTGCATTTTAATTTGCTGTGATCGTTTTTTGTGTGGAATGGCACCCGTTGGTAGGTGCTTTCAGTACAAAAACCTCCCACTACAGATGCTGCCTCAAGGAGGAGAGATGTCTGCACAGTCACTAGGGGAGGTGTGGATGGGTGCAGATGCACCTTGCCTGCTCTGTTATCCTTGCTGCTGCAGCCGGGAATTCAGTGGTGCACAAGATGATGGGATGAACCATCGGCTTTTATTGCTTGCTTTATAGGTTAGTTTTATAGGTTGTGTGTCTACTCACACCGTAGGTGGGGAGCAGCTGAAATTTCACTGCTGTTCAGTGCATCACCAGCACTGTTATGTTTAGCACAGAGCAGCAGCCTCGGGAATGAAAGGGTTCCAGAAAAGGAGGCACTCCTGGTAACTTGGGTGTGTGCTCCGTGGAAAGAGGCACTGTGGAAAGATGAGGAATTAAAATGCAAATCTTCATACCTGCTTCTACAACGTCCTGGCAGCCATTGTATTGGCAGCGTTAGGATGATCTGCTTAGTGCTTTTCGACATGCAGTGCTTTTTTATTTATTTCCTGACATACAGCAATGCTCTAGTTGAACACAAGGCACATAACAAATGGCAGTAGCTGCAGGGCAGCTCAAGTCCTCACAAGTGTAGTCCAGCAGAGCTTTCTTTAGCACATTGACTATGATGTATCTATTGCAATTTATCTTGTGATTTGGCCACAGCTTTGGGCATTTTAAAAGGAAGAAAATTGAAAAATAGAATTTACTTATTTATTTTTTTACTGTTTTTCTACATACTGTTGTTTCTCTTCTATCTGAGAACTATAATTGCAGTTTAGTTCAGTTATTTCAGACAGAAGTGAATACCTAACCTTCATCTGCAGGAGTCCAGTGTGCCTAGCTTGGATTTTGATCATGGCAGGTCTTGTGTTTCATGAGTACCATATCCTTCAAATTCATGGTTACTTCCTAGCAATAGAATTTCAAGATTTCTCTGTTGTTTTTGTAGGGAATTGGCTGTCTTTGGATGGAGAGCCATTACTTCATCAGCTAGGAACAGTATTCGTTTTGTTTCATTCCATCTCCAGGCTTTTGTCTCTTTTTGTATTTGAAGATGTGAGAATTTTGCTATATTGTCATCTGACATATTCTTGCATAGTCTTTTTGCCTGTGCTCTCTTTCAGTGCAAAGTCCATAGATCTTTGATCACTGAAATATTTTAAAGGAACCATTCTTTAAAAAAGCCTTACGCAGAGACCTCGAGGACATCACCCCTACATGTTGTTTCAAGAAATGATACAAGTACTAAACCCAATTTGCAAAAAAAAAAAAAAAAGTCCTCCAAATTATTTGTGCTGTATTTGAAAACAGAATTTCATCTACTAGGGTTTCAGGCCTGTTTTCAAGGCATTGTGCAACATTACTAAATTTGAGGATGCACGTTCATTGCTCAGATTGAATTCCAAGTTAGTAAATCGAATGCCGTTCTCTGCCAGAAGCAGTTCATGTTTTAAAGGTTCTTAGAACATGGAGAGTAACAAAATGGAAATGCACTGAGGTCATACCCAGCTCATCTTTCCGGATCATCACTATATATATTCTTCATTATGCTCCTGGTTGGGTTTTTTTGGGGACAGGAAGGGTGAAGTATGCCAGTAGGCTCTAACAGGGATGACTGGCTTTTCAGGGATTCTTTGCTTTTTCCTTGTTAAAAATCAATGTGGGTATTTTTTTCAACAGTGAAAGCTGTATCACAAAAAAACCAGTAAATTCTTAAGCTATTGCTGAAACGGTGAAGATTTGAAACAGTATAGCTTTTATCTGCTTTTGGATTTTTTATAGTGTTTGTTGACACTTTTGTTTTTTAATAAATCTCATCTGAGCAAGCTCTGTTTTGTTATGCCTCTAAACAAGTGGTGTTCTGTTAAAAATCTGATTTGTCTTCATATATATGAAGTTTGCTTCCTTGCTGAGCTAAAATATCAGGTAAATAAAAGAAGAAAAAGCTGTAGGGGGAGGTTGCTTCAAGAAAAATAGAAAAGGTCATAAATTGAATCATGATTGAATAGTTATCCTGGCAAAACCATGGTAGAAAATCTCAAATGTGTTTCTGAGGCTACGTAGGTTTGAATTGGTTCATGTAAAAGATTCCATTTCCCCTGTGAAGGAGCTGCACAGATTTTTGTGGAATAATGTTAAGTCTTCCAGAATGTTTTTGGGGTTTTTTTGAGGAGTTCAAAGGTAAAGCAAGTCTCTTAAACTCACAGGCTCTCTGATAGAATTCATGACCTGAACTCTTATTAAAAATGGGTTAAACACAATATATGTCAGGAATAGTCACCTGCTCAGTCTTCTTGCAGTCTTAGAACAGTAGTAGGAGTTTTTAATGAAATTGGTTTGTGATGTTACCCCCTCGCTTTGGAAAGACACATGTTTAAACAAGCATATTCCTTCACTAAAAAACTATGCTAATTTGGTAGTACACCGTACTGAGTTGAATAGGAATGACAGCTTCGAAGACAGCCTTTAATTTGGTATTCAAAACCAAAATCGTAAACTTCGGTTTTGTTTGGTAGCTTCTCAGAACAGGCAGGATATACAGAAGCATTTTTTAAAGATGCTAATGACTTGAGAGAGGAGATGCAAGTCAGGCATACATTTTAATTATGGGGGAGGGGTTGCAATAGCAAAAGTAGGGGTTTTTTTTGCACTGCAGAGATTTTAAGGGAATGAGACAAGGAAAAAACAGACTGAAGATAGTTGCCTTCATTTGGCAGGGGTGTTTAATAAAAGCAGAACTTGTGGTTGTAAAGTGTGCTTATTAAATTCTTCATTTACACTACCTAATTAATTCTAGCATTTTAAATTAACAGTGAAACTGGTCCCTGCTGTACCATTTCATAGCTACAGCATATTTCGTCCAACAACCCAGTTGTTCAGGTTTAATCAGCTGCGCTCAAAAAATGAGAAGGAACCTGAGTTCAAAAAAAAAAAACAACCAACTAAGTAGCATAAACATTTCAGAACAGTGCTAGATTAAGGGAGGTGATTTGATGTAGGAGAACCACGGCTTCAGATGGATGTGGGGCTCAGCACTAACCAGTGATGCTAAGCTATACATTGTTGCAGATGCTCTTATTTCTTATTTTGTGTTAAGAAAACCAGTGACAAATATCTTCATGACTTGAAGGAGAGGGCTTGAACTCATGAGAATATTCAGAGAAGAAATGCTGAACTTGTTTTGTCCTGTGTTTGAAAACAAAAGATCCAGTCAGCGTAGTGTCCGTCAGACACTGTAGTTGCTGCTGGCCAAGTGAGTTGTCCTTGTTGACATAGTTTGTGTGTGGGAGAAGGGGGTGTTTGTTATTAATTATTTAATTGATTTGGTAGCCTTAGCTGAGCTTTCAAGACTTATATTTTTATTCCTCTGTAACTTGCTCAGGAATTTATATCTCTGAATATTCAGATGATCAGTATCTAAAAATCTTCAGTCCTCAAATAATCTTTCCTGTCTTCAAATGATCCAGGAACACTGTAAAGCAGAATATTTATTGATATAAGATTTCTCTTCATCCCTTAAATTATGATTGAGTATGCATAATGCTGCTGTGTGGTACAACTTGATATTCTTTGCACGTATAATCAGGAATGTCATTGCTCCTCTGCCCAAAACGTAACTCTGGATTATTTTTTTTTTTAGTAATTTCTTTTGAATTTGCAGTTCCTTTAAGACTATGCACAGAGACTGAAGTATTTCACTTTAATTTAAGGTATTTTTAATAGGACTGATGCATTAAAACTGTGTTCAAAAATAATCATGGCATTGTATGCATAATATAGATACTGATGATCCTAGTGAAAATCCAGGACAGACAAGCTGTTGACTCAAAACATAACATCTTTGTGTTGCTGCATGTTAGGAGAGAAAGAAATATTGACTCCTTTACCTATAGTCTTCTCCAGAAGTTATGGATTGTCCACTCCTTGCTCTTTGGATGTTCAAACATATGATCCAAGAACCGAAAGCCAGTAAAATGGCGGAGTCAGAAATAATGCAGCATTGAGAGTGTAGGAAAGTATTTTTCCTGTGAGCAGTGTTCAGTGCTCAGTCCTCCATACAAACCAGTAAATTCCTGACCTGGGAAGAGCATTCCACCTGTGCTCTCAGCAAGCCACCATGAACCCCTTCTGATGCAGAAGTATGTCCACACTGGGTTAAGTTGCTATCGTGTGCCCTCTATAAAAATTTTTTTCCTACTTCCCTGTAAAATAAGCAGCTCACCAGCACATACTGAAAAGGTGCTGCTGTAAAAAAGCCAAGACCCAGATTTTATTTAACCGAGTGTGTTTCTATCTAGAACATGCTGTTCAGAGCTGCATGTTTGGAGTTTCCTGAAATTTAGGGCTTAATTAAGGAGCCTGAATTTCAGCAGCATCTGGAACTGGTAACTGCTTTGAAAGCAGTGGATGGAGAAGGTCTGTATCCTGAGGAGCAGAAGCCATTAATTGCACACTGTGGTGATGTCCCTGGGAGGCAGGAGGGAAGGCAGGCAGCTGTGACCATGTTCCCCACCAGTACCGCTCTCCGGGAGGGGAGCTCTTGGATCTGATGGCAAGTGTGCAGTAGCAGGAAAACACTCCTTAAGCTTTCCTTGGTAAGCAGACATCTTCTAGTATTGGCCCAGTGTTTGCAGCAGGCAGCAGCTAAGTTTTAATGGGAGGCTTTGATGCCTTATAGAGTAGATGACCGAGAGGTCACAGTGACCATCTTGGGATCGAAGGAGGACTCTGAAAGCCCATCATAACATAAAGACACAAAGCAAAAATGGGATTAATGGCTAAATTTAATTATAGGGAAGAGGCCTTTTGCTAATAGAGTTCATGACAGTAGGTAACCATTGCATGGTTAAGTCTGCATTTGAAACACTTAGGCTGGAAATTGCAGAGATATTAGTAAAATTGTCCTGCTTTGTCAAGGGGAGAAAAGATTTATTTTTATTCAAGGGAAATAGTTCACAGCTATTTATGTTTAGAAACTGCAGATAGAACACGTATTCACTGAAAAATTCAAATACAAAGGCTAGCAGTGTTTTTTGTATCTTTTCTCTAAGAGTTTTGCAGAAGGGCATGCCAGAAGTGTGTCCTATGGGAAGAAAAAATGACCCATATGCAGATAAATATAGCTTACAGTGAAACCCAGCATTAAGTTACCTGATCTTTAAATGACTGAAAGTCTCATCTGAGCATAAACTACTTCTGTATTTTATGTCCAGTTCACTGATTGTGCTTTGAAAGTGCCTTCCATTTTGAGATATTACTGGTTCCAGCGGTTTTCCCCACTTAAAATACATTAAACAGATAGGATTATAGAATGTGGGGATTATGTTAGATAAGACTTATAAACTCTTTAGGAAGTATGTAAACACTCATGCCTCATGGCATAAGCCCACCTAATAACAGGGTTTAGTAGAAAAATACCTTGTAGAGGTAGTTTATTCCCTTGTTGACTTGGAAGGGTTTTTTAGTAATTCTCTGTAAAGCAGTAGTAACTAGTCACTGATCTCTGATCATTTATTTGGAACAGATCTTGCTGCCCTGGACTGAGTGGTAGCAGCAGTTTCATTGCTCTAGTAAAGAGGAGAATTAATACAATCCTTCAGAACAGGAAAAAAAAAAACTAATACTGTGGTGTTCACCATATACAGAGGAATATATAATTGTGGTACTTGGCTTGATTGCATTTAAAGGCTGTATTTAGTAGTGCCCCTCGAACTGGCTGTATAGGGAATCTCTGTAACAAGCTGTGGAGTTTTTGCATTTGACTTCCTTGAAAGCAAAGGACTTGGTATTTGCTGAAATAGGAAAAATATTTATACAACGGAGTACTCTGCTAGAGTTCTTTTGTCTGAAAAATAATACCAAATTAAGTGAATTGCCTTAGGTTTTTCAGGAAGTGACTGTAGATTGGCCTTACAGTATTTTAGTGGGTACAGAAGATTGGTATGGGAGTTATTTCTTTGTGTTGAATGCATAGTCAAAATGTAGTGAGGAAAGAGTGGTTAGACAAGAGTGTAGCATAACTGCAGCTGAAAGTGAAGTGCCCAGAGAAGCAGAAATCTAAAATAATGAGGTTTAGAGCTGAAGAGAAAACTCTCTCTGAAACAGCTGGAATACAGAGTATGCTTTAAATTTTGGTTATAATCTTTGTCTGGTACTTCTAATTGCAAGTGGAGAATAATATATTAGAAGATATGGAAAAACAGACATGTTCCAGGATCTCTTAAACCTAAAATCTAAAATTATTTTTAAAAGACTAAATATATAGCTCTGAATGTTATTAAAGACCTTTGATAAATTGATCTTAATTTCGTAGCCTAGTTATTTTTATAGTTTATTTCCTGAAGTGTATTCTGCTCTTGAGCAGAAATAAACTGAATTTCCATGTTGTATATCCTATTTTAAGGGATGCAGATTCAAGACAATCCTCAAATATTGATTATTTAAATGAACATTTGCATTAAGTATCTGAACTTAGCGCTGTGGGGGAGAGAACACAGAAATGGTAGCAAGTGTCTTAGTGCTGGATTTCTGAAATGTTTTTTGTGTGGTTTGATGTCTGTGCTAAACGCTGAGGAAAATGGTCAAATTAGCATCCATCATTTTTGTTATCGCTTCTCTGCAGTCGCCTGGTGCCTGCTCTGTGCTGGTGAACAAAAGAATTTTGATTTCTTGATTATTGGGGAAAAAAGCAATTGAAATGAGTATTGGGGCAAATAGGCC
Organism: Chiroxiphia lanceolata; assembly: GCF_009829145.1. Taxonomy (NCBI): domain Eukaryota; kingdom Metazoa; phylum Chordata; class Aves; order Passeriformes; family Pipridae; genus Chiroxiphia; species Chiroxiphia lanceolata. The sequence goes on from NC_045645.1 coordinate 7,729,709, forward strand.
GAAAGCAAGTAGGCATGACCCTTGTGCTGTGAAAGAGCTTTCTAATTAACTTCACCAGTTGCAATCCTAGCTGCTTCTGAAGCGTATTAAATGCCTTTAATGCATATTTAGTGTATTCTTCAGTTTTTACTGCTTGGTTTGAGTAAATAACATCACCTTCCCATCGAGTGTAGTGCAGAAGGATTAGCATGGTTTTCCTCAAACAGCACAAGGACACCTACCACTCTGAAATCATGACTTCCAAATACAGGGTTATTTATGAGTCTTTTCAGTGTGTCTGCTCACTTTTTCTGCTCTGAGACCTTTCTTTCCATCCTTCATATCACCTGCATTGAGTATAACGGTGTACCGGGGAACAGCTGGGTGAAGTGGCTCTGGCAGAACCCTCTATTTGATGGCAGTCCACCCTTACCTTCCAGTGTTGTCTGGCCTTTTTCAGAATGTCCTCATTCTACCCTCCCCTCTAGAAGCCCAGACCCTGTGCTTCAGCACTTGTGCACGGCTCCTTGTAACCCTTTTTCTTTTCTTTCCTTTTAGCCCGAGGAGAAAGGGGAGGAACAGCATGAGAGAGTGTGAGGAAAGTTCTGGGAGACTGGCAGCCATGCCCACTATCTTCCAGCTGAGGCAGGGTCTTTTGGGGCACCATTAGACAGCCCACCCAGGCACCTTTCAGGGCTCTGACTCTCCCGAAGTTCATCCATTTCCTGCTGCTTAAGAAGTTCTGCCCTTCAGCCACACCGGTGAGCAGCATGTCCATACCGTGGCTGTCACCTCTGCCTCCCTCCCCAGTGCTCTTACTACACAACTTGTCCAAGAACAGAAGTGAGCTGTGTAAAACCAGTTTAAATGGGTTTGAAAGTGATCCGCTTCCTGCTCTCCCTTCTCACCGGGCGGCTTTGCACCAGAACTGCATTAGGAGTTTCTTCTTGGCCTTTAGATTGTGTTTAGTAAACTTGTGACCAGGATTATCTGACCTTCCTGCGGTAGCTGATTCTCAGAATCAGTCAGGAAGTCCTTGCCTCTTGTCTGAGTTTGATCCATCATCACTTGACTTTCTAGCCAGTTTGTTTTCTCTACAGCCAGAAGAGTTCTGCCGAGATCTTCACCTTGACTTTTGGGAATGGTCAACCTGAGGCCTTCAGACCAGTATTGGGATCTGCTGCCCATGAGAGCGTGTGCATCCTCAGCACTCCTGCATTTCCTCTCTGTTTTCTGCTACCTCAGTTTAAGTGAAGTTCCTAAACTGATCCACTAGTTCTTCAGGTTCCATCCATTCAGAACCCCCCATCCTTCAGAGCTTCTTTGCTATTGGAGTTAATCTGTCACTTGAGCAAGGACCCATTTTACATGATCAAGCCAACCTGCTTCTGTTTCTTTGTCAAGTGAGATGCCATCTGCAGAGAGCTAGGTTCCTTTTGGGATATCTGCTGTTTGGAGGTCTTGCCTGGCCTTAAATCCTTTCCTTCTCTTTTGCCTCCAGAAAACTTCAAAGGCTCAATCCCTATGCTTGGAAACTGGCTATTGTCTTAAATTGGCTTATGATTAAGAGGTGTTAGTTTCTAATTATGTTATTATGCACAAGGATATGTGTGGGGGTTTTCTGCACCTGCACACACTTAACACTGCTCACCGCTTACTCTTTTCTCCCACTTAAAGCACAGTTTCTCTTGCTTGCCTGGATTGGGAGTCCAGCGGCCTTTGTATGCAGCTCACTGGCAATTGTGTGCTTACAGTCAGCACAGATAACCATCTAGGGAATCTGGGCTATTGGAAGTTGCTCTAATGCACAGCCTTTGCCAACAAATCTCTGGATTTCAGCAGTATTCTCTTCATATCCTGTGCTTCGTTCCTGGAATGGTCATTGATAGGGTACTGCAGCCTCTGACTTTTTAAAGCATTTATGGTACAGCCTGAGTTTTGTTTGGGCCCTTCTTCGTCTCTGCATGTCTGTTAAGATGGGTTTTGCACAGACACCACATTTCCCATGTCTGTGATGCCACAATTTTGTGGTTCCTCTCAGGTGTGGGAGGTTTTTTATTTTAAGAAGAGAACAAGGGGATGAAAGCATCATGGCCCTGGAGTCCAAGTCCATTTCTTTGGCTTTGCTCACTGACTGGGCTTTGGCTGACTTACTCCTGGGGGTTATTGGATGTAGGTGCTTTTCCCCATCCTTCTTGAACAGTCACTGATCCTGCAGATGTTCCTGCTTGTCCCTGTTAGGAATTTCAGTGCAAGTTACTGACTTGCAGGTGCTGCTGGAGACAGGATACTGGACCAGACAGACCTCTGCTCCAACCTAGTACTGTTGTTATGACTCTCAGCATCTGTTTAAGCAGTGAAATATATCAACTTGAGGGGGGAAAAAACCCTGAACACTTATTTTTATTCACAAGAGTCCCAACTGCCTTTTTTTTTTTTTGTTCAGTTAGATGGTTTTTAAGGGGTGTTGCAAAAGCAGATGGACAAAAAGCTGCGTCATACTCACCTGCAAGCAAGCAAATGGCAGCATTGCCAGTGTGATTAATTGTTGCTGCACTAGAGGGGCTGCTGTTCCTGCAGTACAAGGTCTAATCTCCCTGCTGCCCTATTCAGATAATGATGCTCACACAGATTTTAAAGCACCTTAAATTAGCTATCAACAGGCTTCCTTCCTCTTGCTGCAGCATTCTAGGACCCACAAAATGAGGCTGCCTTCCTCTTCCCAAGGATTCTGTTGGCTGGATGGAGGGGGTGTTTTGACTTTCCCTGCTGTGAGGACTGTAGGTAGGGCATGAGAAGATAGGACATGTAGCAAGGAAGAAGTATTCTCCAGCAGTTCCTTTTTTAGACTCCTCTGTTCTCCTACTTGCTGTATCTGTGTCATTTCTATTTACCAGTGCATCTCTTTTCCCAATTCTTTTTCTTTAAATATTTTCCTGCTCTGGAAGCCACTTTGTCTTAAACAAAAAAACCCCCACCATCTCCAAACATGAACAGCTTGGGAGCTTGACTGATAACATATTTTTCCCTTATGCTTTCTTCTGCATTGGAATAGCTGCTCAGTTACCTTGATGTTGTTTGTTGGTAGGATTGTGGTACTGATGTGCTCCAGGTTAGGTATGTCAGGTACCACCTCCGTGTTTAATATTGTGAAAAGCCTTTTACAAGAGTTATGCATCATAGAACCTGCACTGTTTCTGGTGGTGGCCAGTCAACAAGAATGGCTTGTACTCATGACATCAACCCATGGTACCTCCAGTGCCATTCATGTGGATAATGTCATAGCAGAAGGTGTTAGCAGATGGAATCTGCCACCTTTAAAAGGAAAAGATTTTCAGTCTAGAGAATATTCGTCAAGGAGCATATTCATGCTGATAGTTCTCTCAACAAAATTATCAAGAATTTGAAGTGATAGAACTATCTATGTGCACACAACGCAGTCATAATATTTTCTCCTTAAAGCAGTTTTCCTTTTCGTTACTGTTATCTGCAAGTACTTAAAAGGAATATTATAAACATTTGAAATGTACTTAAATTCCTGCTCTTGTTTTAAAATTCTTGAAAGTTCTGTCTTAAAGGCGAAACAAGTTTGTGAAGTAGGCTCCCTGCAGTTCATGTACTGGTGGATAGCAAAATTTTTATAGGTAGCACATTTTACAATACAATAAAGTGGCTTTACCTTTCTCAGCATCTTTCTAGATGCTGTGTAAAGTAATCTACGTAAATCTAACTATTCCAGATTAACCTTCTTAGCTGTCAGGTTGCAGCTTTTATTTATGTTTCTGCTGATCAGATTAAAAATGCTGCAGTCACGGGTTGTGTTGTTAATATTGAATTTTGTATTCCGGTCTGTAACAAATTACTTTCCTCTGTGCATTGGCAAAACCAGTTAGTAGAGCTCAGAGTTTAATTAGTGGGCTGTTGATGAGACAGAACAGGTATTCCAAGTCATTGTTCCAAATTACTGGGAAATTTGTTGGTATTGTGGTGGCTTTTGTTATTTGTTGTTTGACAGAGGCTGAGGTACAGAACCTTAACTGTGGCTGAATTAAGTCATTTAATGACAAAATTACCAGGGCTTTTTGAATTTGCAGTCAGCCAGGTTTCAGGTATTGCTACTGCAGTATATTGTTATGTCCTACTTAATATTCTTGTTTTGCAGAACAAACTCTTGTTTTTCTTCAGTTTTATGTTCCTCTGCCATTTCCTTTAGACTGGAAGCGTTACTGCCACTATTTCCACATGAAATTATTCCAGATTTGAGGATGCACTGGATTTTCATGTCTTGGCTGCGTTTTTCCTTTCCCAATTCCTCTGCTTGCATAGTTTTTCTCATTAAGAGAGCATCTTCTTGGCCTTTTAGTGAAGATCTCTCACCTACAGACCAAGGTGTGGGTTACTTTGAGCCACAATTGACTTTTCACTGTACTGATGCAATTCTCTGACCCTTCATAAAGTGGGGACCTTGGTCAGTGCACAGGCACTGTCCTGGTTCTGCCTTTCTTCTCCCATCTCACCACCACTCACTACCATCATCTTCTAGAATAGTGGGGTTTCTCATAAACCTTGGCTCTGGGTGCCTAGTATTGCTCTTTTTTATAGAAGTTTGGTATATTTGCACTGAAACTGTGTGTATGGTACAGTATGGGCTCACTTTGATCTGAACTTACTGTCCTTTTGATTGAAGCCTGACCAGGAGGAAAAAATCACCCTTTCGTTTGGTTTGCCTTCAGTTTCTGCTCCATTGTTCAGTGTTAAGTTTTCATTGCCTTCCCCTTTCATCTGAGTTTCAGAAGTGGCAGTATTTGGGATGGTATGCAGGAGGGAAGATACATCTGCTGTAATGAAGCATGTACCTCTTCTGTGACATGCTGGTTTGTGCTGTTGGAGTGCCTTTTCTCTTTGGTTTCAGATCATGTAATTTTTTTTACCCTCTTTTAATTTCATCTTATGAGTAACAGTGTTAAGTAGCACACTTCTAATATTTCGTCTTCAGTCACAGTCTTTATACATTTGAAGTATGTATATGCTTTTAGTCACAGTTTAACCAAAGGATACCATATTTATTCTTTTACCACTGAACACTTTTAAGCTTGCATCTTAAGTCACTCTTGAGCCTTAGGTCTTGCTTAATTTAAAAACCTGGTGGTTGCCAAAATTTGCCTTCAGTTTGTTGCCTTTCTTGTCTCCAGTATATACATTTTCTGTTCAAGTTGACTGTGGTCTTTACCATTCTTTGTTTACTGCTGGTCCAACAATGCTGTATCCTTTCTCCATGACGTGACATCTCCTATTTGGGATGAGAAAGGTTTCCTAAAACATATTTACTTCCTGTTGCAGATTTCTTTCCACACTGCTGCTTACCATTTTTATGTGCTGATAACTTTCAGGTTTTTTCTGGTTCTGTTTGATTTCACTTTTTCTTACTGAATCTCATTTCAGCTTAGCCTGTTTGTTTCTAAAGTCTGCATTCTTATGTCTAATTTGTCTTTTCAGCATTGAATTTACTGTTCAGGATAGACAAGTCATGGCTGTTTCTTGTCCATTCATGCCTGTCCCCAGAACACTGGATTTTTATAGTACAGTCCCTGTTCTGTTCTGGGACAAAGCGGGGAGGAGTGCAGCCTTGCTCTTCTCGGAACAGCTGCTAATTCAGAGGCTGTGTGCTCCTTGAAGGAAGGGGGAGGAGAAGATGAAAAGAAGGGAAGCAAGAGATGTCAACTGAGGGGAGCAAAATCCAAATATTTGTTCAGAAATGGAACTCACTTGTCTCGTGCATGTCAGGAGCAGTAGCTTTTGAAAACATACTTAATCACACCCGCACTGAAAAATCCATTTTTGCGTTTAAAGAAACTTGATAAAAGCAGGAAAACAAAAAAGAAAAAGGAGGATAATATATTCTGCAGTATGAAATGTGTGTGTTGTTTCTGAGATATCTCCAGCCCAACACAACTTGCAGTGGGCCAATGATAAGGTTCCAGCCTCGGAGTGGGGGAGATGCAGTTTTAGTTCCCTGTTTTAGTGACTGTGTTACTCTGTCCAAGTTCACCCTGGAAATTGTGATGCCTTTCAGTTTCTCTTCTCCACAGTAGGAATAAAAGTGCTTTCCTCAGTGGTGTTTGTGAGGAAAGGTGCGTTTCAGAGATAAAATGCTTCCACGCTACGGTAATGGGAACAGCAGAAGACTCCAGCCAAGTCAGCAACATCTGTCTCAAACTGCCACTTAAGCTTTGCATGCAGATTAGTCCATGTCCTCCAGCACAGCAGTCACACAGCTGACTTGGTTGAACTCTCTGTAGTGTGCAGGTAAGAGCAAAGCCTTGTTTCAGGTGAGATGCAGAACACCTGCAATGACAGAAGCCTTTAGGAGACTGTAAGGCACTATTTTCAAGAGCAGAGGTGTCTTCCGTCGCTGGTATGGTCAAGTTTAAAATTGAGCAATTGCATGTTTTTGAAAGTCCTGAAATTTCTGTGGGAGTAGGGTTTTCAGAAGGGTCTGGTGGTGCTGGGCAGCATCAGGCTGTCAAAGCATACCTCGTCTTGGTCTGTTTTCTGAGTGGATATTGAGGCTATTCTAGAGTGAGAATCGTTACCGTGTCTAATTTTGAGGGATGGCAGCTACTGTCAATTAGTATTTCATTTACATGAGAACTGCTACTGCCTGAGCATCTCTGAAAATCAAGACATTAAGTTACACTGTCTTACATTAAGAGATTTGTCAAAGCTACAGAAGAGGACAAAACTCATGTAATCTCCTCTGGCACTGCCTGGCAAAGTCAGGCTTTCTAACTCGACAAGGTGCTGGTTGAATGATGTTGCTTTTTGCTGTGGGTAGCTTGCAGGTAGGCTTTTGGGAGTTCTGCTTTGTTTTTGAGGTCACCGTGTTCAGGTCCTTTGTGATTGTCTTCCAAAGGAAGATGTGGAGGTTTAGGGGTCACAGTTACCTCACTAGCACGAATCACTTGATTGCTTTAGCTACGTTAATAGGATTTGTTTCACATTTTGGGCAACACTTCTCTTTATTCCCCTTTTATTTTTCTAGGCTTGTTGTCATGGTATCTGGCACTTTCCATTCAAATATTAAAATTGAGTGAGCGGTGTCTGTATGTCTGGTTCATTTTCCCTCTCTTATCCTGTCCCTGAGGGAAAGTTTTACGTGGGATGTAGCACACTGTTTGCAAGGGCTTCCTTTGGGGGATTTTTTAATCATGTAGCAGCATCTCTGTTGGAGAAGGCCTGGTGTGAAGAAGCCCCTTCCACTTGGACTGGAGTTTATTAAATCTTGTGTGCGTAGAGCTCCACTGGGACCTCATTGTGCAACTCGTGTCTCCCCTCGAGCTCCCCAAAAAAGGCTTGTCTCCTGCATGAATGAGCTTTTATCTCTGGTATTTCCAGGATTAAGGCAGCAATAGGAATTTTTTCCCTGCAGATACCTAATGGGGAGCACCCAGCTTTTGTTATTTGGGTATCAGAGCTGTGATGCCGTGGGAGAGAGTTTGCTTGAGCGATCTTGTCCTGTCTGAGGAGCTCTGTGTCATTATATAGCCTTTGCAGGTGCTGTAGCTATGGAACAGAGGGGGATTTTCCTTGAGCTTTGGGTTTAGTTTTGCTTTTTCATGTGTAATGAAACTACAAGCATGTTTTTTAGGAGGAGGTCTGTTATAAGGGTATCCCATTGAGTCTGGAACCTGGCTTTACTCTCCAGTGGTATCTTAAGAAGAAGGATCTACTGAACTCAGAATTTGCAGATGGCTATTTTTAACCCAAGAATAAGTCATGCTGCTTAATTGTAGGTGCACTGTAGCATCACAGTATGTCTGGGGCTCTAGATTGAATTACATTTAAATACAGCTGACTTTTCCTGATGTACAAGTAGGATCTTCTCAGAAGAACTAATAAGGGCACCTGAAGTACAGTAGTTTGATGGAAGGCTCCCAAACAACTTATACTCTTGTACCTTTCTGCAAGAGGTAAAAAAACCAAGCAATTTACTACTCATACTTGTCTCGGTTTTGCTTAGAGAAAGACTATGCATTTTTCCCTAAATTCTTCTAAAAGCAAAAGTGTAATAGGAGAAGAATGCTTTCTTGCATGGACAATATATATTGAATAAATCCTAGTCTGTACAAATGCAAAGAGACTGTATTGTAAATAAGCTATAGACTAAATGGGTGCTGTGATAAAGAGCTGCACTAAGCACAGAACAAGTTACCCTTCATAGTTGGATTGCAGTGAATTGTGACAGTGACAGCCTTAGCTTAATTGTTTGGTCTTAGGAGCACTGCATGCAGGAGATGCTTCCCTCTTGGTTTGCTTCTCTGAGACTGCAGTGTGCATTGCTGGGGTGACAGCAGGTGCTTCTCCTTGGTACAGGAGTGGAGGATGAATGAGACTGTCATTACTGATGTAAAAAGCATCAGACAAGGAGCAGGGTTTGAACTGGTCTCGTGATCGTGTCTCATTTTGCCTTGATCTGAATCTTCTCTCCATAGCTTACCTCCTTTTTTTTAGGTGAACAGCTCTATTTGTTGGTAACTGTTGTAGAAATAACAGCAAAAATACAGCAGTCAATTCACTTGACCCTCTTGGTACATTTTGAATGTATCTTCTCAAGGGTATTTATGTAACCTTCTCCAAAAGCCCCTACTTCATACAGCTTTTCATATGAGTTGTAGTCATTCTTTGTCTTCCCAGGAATGTGTTTAAAGCACTTCTGACGTGGTTTGGAGCCTCACAGGGTGGTGCTGTGAAATGGGTCTGCCAGCTGGGGCAGGGCTTGCCTTGACTGTCACTATGTTCCTTTGATTATTCTTGTTTACAAGACAAAATGCTTGGCGAGTCCTTCTCTTGCCAGTCTCTCTCCCAGCCAGCCGTAGGTGCTGTGTATTAGGAACATCTCCAGTTTGAGAAACGTTGAGTAAGGTGGAAGAATATGTGTGGGTCTACTTGGAAGAGCCACAGGTGGATGGCAAGTTGCACTCAGCTTTTTCTATAGAGAAAAGCTCACCCTGCTACCAGTTTCTTCCCTAAATTTCAGTGGGGTTGTAACAGGCAAAAATGGTGCTGGGGGGGTTTGGAGAATTGATGGTGAGCATTATTTGTCTTTTGGTCCCAAACCCAGAGTGACTGAAGGCTGTTACTGTCTGACGGCTTCTGCCTGGCTAATGCGAGATGAGCTGTCAGACGTGTCCTACTTCTGAAGGGAGGGATTGTGTCAGAAAAGCAGCGGCGCTCACTGGCATTTGTGTTATGGCTGTCAGGCGGGCAGCTTTAATTAGGTTTTACATTTGGGCAGGGGACAACAAAAACCACGATTTAAGGCAGCTTGGATCGCTGCTGTCCCATTCTGTGCTTGTGTTCATGAGTGACTGTAGTGACCATAGTCCTTCAATGTGATGTTCAATGCCACATTATTATTTTGAAATATAAAGGATATTTTTAAACATTTCTTTAACCTGTCTGGTCACAGGTGAGCAATTACAAGTTGTACTCTTCTATAAGTTGTTATTAAAACAGTTTCCTGCAGTAGGAAGGCTTCAGACTTTCTGAGAAAGGAGTTTGCTTCTGCTTTGCTTGTGGCAATAATTGTTCTTCATACAGCTCCTACTACGAACAGCAGGAACAGTGTTATTTGTAGAGCTTCAGAGTAGAAGAGATTGTAGAGCACTTAATGCATCATGCCAAAACCTTCCTGGATTAATTCCTGCTTGAGCAAGAAAAGCATAGCTTTCAAAAAAAAATACGAACTTCCAGAATTTCCAGTGGTAGAAGAACTGACAAAATGGTTGGTAGGTACTTAAATCCATTTTACCTTCAATATCAAAAGCAGAGCAAATGACTTCCCCAGAAAACAGCATTTGCTGTATTGTTTCTAGTCTGGTTTCACCTGCCAAGCAGTGGTACTTGGGGTATATAACTCCATGGACAGACATTGTTAAGAAAAAAAAAGGAATCTGTACTTGAAGTGAGCACTAATATAGTACTGTTAAGTTTCAACTTCTTTGATCAGGTGGGCAGATTGACCCCCATATCTCAGTTGAAAGAGTTTTTTCTAGTGCTGTAGTCAACTCTCATGGCACCATCACCAAGGCATCTATGTCTTGCTTGAAGCACATACAGTGGGACTGGACGTGGCTCTCGGCCAGCAAAGCACACAGTCAGATCAGAATCGGTGACTTTTTCTTTCCCTTTTTGATTGTGTGTGGGTTTTGTGCCAAGAAGAGTTGTTTTAACCCTTTTGTCAATGTGGCAGGCTTGATGTGGCCTCTGTCAGTCTTTCATTCCAGCATTTCTAAACTATGCCACAGTTAACTTCATTTATCAGAAAGTAATCTTTGTGCTACCTCTATATATGTATTTGTGGTCTACTGAGGAGCTTAAATTGCTTTGCACCTTCACTCTGTCCTGTTCGTTCTTATCTTCTCATCCTGTCTTTCTGCAGTTGATCTTCATGAGCAGGGAGTTTGGGTTTTTTCTACTTACTGGTGGAAATGAACAATTTAGGGCCAAGGTCTGTTTCCAGAGTTAGACCTGTAGGAAAACACCTTTCTGGTGATTTCCTGTTCACAATTCCCAGTTAGAGATCTGTTGACTTTTTTAATCTACTTAATGTATACCATGTTAATTTTGTTTTAGTCAATTAATAAGCAGTACCAAATTAAGTGCTTTAGAGAAGACCAAGTACATCAATGCCATTAAATCAACATTCTTAAAATTTATAGGTCAAACTTGTAATCTCATCAAGAAGGTTGTCAGTTTAGTTTGACAGAATCTATTTTCCAGAGACCTAATTTGATTGACATTGGTTTTATTACCCCTTATAATTCTTTATTATCAGAGTCCAGTATTGAATATTCTGCAAATTTTGCCTTGCTCAGCATTAGACTGATGGACCTGTAATTACTTGGGTCATCCAGTCCTTTCTTTTTGACTTTCAGTGCAAAATTGTCTTTCCTCCGGGCTCCTGGAATTTGTTAATCGCAAGAGAGCCTTTGGCCCCTTTTTTTGGAGTGTCTTCTATGCATGTAATCCAGATCATCTCACTTAAACATACATAATTTTAGGAGCTCCTGTTTAGCATCCACCTGGGTTTCTATTTAGTACTTCATGTAGCTTTTTCAGGTGTACATAACGTCTGTTGTCTCTGTACTGTTACTATTAGTATCTGCTGATGAGTCGGGATGATCATTCAGGGATCTTTTTTCTGTAATCTAAAATAAAATTCTTTTGTTACTCTGACTTTTACTAGCCAGAGATTTTTTTATTTCTTTTTTTTTTGTTTCCTATAATATTTCTGTTCTAACTCATATTTGTTTCTGTGTATTTTCCCTTTATCTCCTATTTTAAATATGGAATTGCCCTAAGCAGACTGGCTTACAAAGGGGTAAGGGAAGGTACAGGTCTCTGGCACTGTCTTTTTCACAGTTGCAGGTTTTGGGATGTGTGGATAAATGTTACAGGGTAAACAGAACATGGAAAAAATCGTTCTCGTGGCTTGTTTTAATCTTGATGATTTTCAGCTCTGGAAATGGAACTTTCTAAAATGCAAAATATGTACATTATCAACTTGGACTTGGCTTCAGCTGGTTTGTTGTGTGGGTTTTTGTTTGTTTTTTTTTTTTAACTGTCAAGTCCTTGATAATCTCTAACCCTGTTACTGCTTACTTCTAGACCTATTCCTTACCAGATCATAGGAGGTCCGGTATACATTCTCTGCAGCTAGATAAAACATTCAGAAAGAGCAGTGGTAACAGCAATGTAACAAGGTGTTGTTTTAGGATCATCTAGAAATATCTCTTGCCTGACCTACTGAATCACAGCATGCGATGAACTATTGGATTCCAAATCACAGAAAATATTTACTATTTACGGTGCTGTTCCTGGGAAGTGTAGCATGGGAATGAACTACAGTGTCTGTGTGGGATCCCACTGAGAGGTCCAGCTGCTTGCTTTGTGCTGCCAGATTGTGTCCAAAGAAGTGTTACCCTTTTGGAGTACATGCAATAAGAGTACAGGATGGAGAAAATAGGGAAGTTCATACTGGTTACTGTATTCTGGAACAAATCCTTTCTGGTTTTTTACCAGTAACAGTTTTTAGTTCTTTCATATCTAGAGTCTGTGTTTTGTCTGACATAAGGTGAATTGCTCTTGAGAGGAATTTGAAAATAATATTTTTAGCTGCGTGTATAAATTTTTTCTTGGCTTCTTAGCTGTAAATGTTTAGCATACTGAAACTTTATGATGTTTGCTACAGTCATAAAGCTTTTCACAAATTAGCTTTGTCGGAGTTTATTTTCTTTTTAGTTTTTCGAGACTGGGACATGTCTGTCGTCATGTCCACGATAGTGTTGGGGAGAGATGGTTGAAAATACAAAGTAACCTGAAGTGGAAAGCTCTTAATGAAAGATTTCCTCTCTTGAGCTTTGCTGATACAGTGAGGCATATGGCAGAAAGCAGCAACAGGAATTTGCTGGTGGAAGCAACTGCACCAAGATCTCAGTGGGCAGCGAAGGGTACAGGGTCTGAGTTTTTAAGATAAAAGGGGGTTTTATTGAATTAACAGAAATTCAGTGCTTAAAATGCTAAGTAGATGCATCCTTTTTTGTGAGAATATTATTTAGCCAATATAGCAGTTAGTGTGTTGGATATGATTTCATAACCAATAGCTTCTGAGTAACAGGCCTTAAATCCTGTTACCAGTTTCATATATTTCACGGCATTCAGGGGTATATACACCAGCAAGAAAAAATCATGTTTCTGCAGACCTATTATTCTAAGGAAAATGCTATGACAGTGTAATAGTTTTCTTTAAGCCAGGTTCTGCAGTCCTGCATGCAGACAAGACAGCTTTATTAGTGTTGGTATTCGTTATCCTTCACCTTGGAGAAAATATATTTGTTTCCAGTTGGTAGAGAGAAGCAGAGATGATATCTAAATAACTTGAGTGTTACCGGAGAACTCAGAGGAAGGTAGTAAATGGTCTGTGGAATTGCTGTATCATTCTTTTCATGTATTGCCATTATTTCCCTTCCCTGCTGCTAGTGCTGTCTGTGGGTTTGCTATCTGTGGTCTCTTCCTTGCACAAGTACTTACAGAAGTGAGAATGTTTGTATGAGAGATAGCTAAAGGCCACTCTCTAGATTGCAGTGGTCAGTCCATGTGCCTTGAGAATAACAGTGGCTGGACATGGTCAGACAGCCTGACATAAATTCCAGGGCCTTGCATTAGCTACTCCTGCTCTGTGTACCTCCGAAGGTCCATAGAGGATCAATGGGAAAAGGACAAATGCAGGTTATCCAAGTTGTGATCCTTGAGTCTCCTTAAAGCATAAAAAGAGGTTTGTCTCCTAGAGGATGGCTTCCTTCTGGCCTAAGACTGTTTAGGATTAAATGCATTAAAGATTTGATGCGTTCAGAGGCACGGGAGTTGGGACTGTATAATATAGGTAGGCAAGAAGAGGAGGAAGGCGTGGCAAGGAAAGTATCTTTACAATGTTTCTGTCCTGGGCTTTGTGCTCAGCCAGACTTCAGCTTATTCTTGGTTAATGTCATGTAACTTGGGTAAGAATATTTTTATTGAGATTGTTTAGCTGTTCAGGAAGACTAAATATGTTTTTATACTTTTTTTCTGAAGTTAAATTGATTGGAGGGAATTGCTCCCTGGATGTACTGTAGGTTAAAACAGCCATTTTTTTTTATCCTTATGCCTGTATGTGGGCATTTCAGGCATGAACTGCAGTGTTTCCATGGATTTTTAAAGTCTTCCATCGCAGAGTTAGCAGCTTTTAGGGCTTTGATCTGATTTCATAAGACAGAAGCGCTCCCTGTATTTGTGTTACAGCAAACACTGTATTTTTGGTGGCGTCTGACTTTGAGAAACACACAGATGCTTTTTTGTAGTCCAGGAGACAAAGAAACAAAGCTTTGTGCTGGGAGGCAGGATCTGTGCCTCCAGGGGACATCAAGGCACTTGGTGTGCAGCTGCCTTCCCAACCTCGCCTTTCTCCTGGTGAGCAGGAGCTGGGTCGCTGCTTGCTGCTCCCGTGGATAGAAATCTCCACAAATGCTGTTCTCCTTGGGAGGGATTTTCACGTTTCCCTTCTCATTGCCTGTGAGCAGAAGAATTTCAGTCCCCTGCACATCAGTGCCGAAGGACAGGTGGCTTTTTGACTTGCTGTGCTCCAGATACGCTGAAGGGTGTATGAGGAGTGTGGTTGGAATACAGGACTGCTAGCCTGCCTGCTTGGGCTCACTGATTCTTGAAATGTGATTATCTGTGTACGTTTCGAAGTGCATGTGCCTTAACAAAAAAAAAAAAAATAAAAAAAAATTAAGAATTGCTCTGGTTTTCAAACATGAAAAATAAGTTCAGTAGGAGGCTCAAAGGAAGGGATCTGGAAGCGTCTGTCTGTCATGTTGTATTAATAGAACTGATGCTGCAAAGCTGCTACTTGGGAATCAGGAAAAGATCCCTGTGGAGCAGGTTCAGCCCTCTGCAGACCTGTAGTTTTATCCATGTATGCACAATACCTGTAGTGCTGACAGCGCGGCCCCTCCGGCTCCGTGTCACTTCTCCCGGTTATTAACCAGGTCTCTTTCCACTGCAAACACAAACACAGATCTCGCTGGTAAAACAGAAGCTGTTGAAATGATTTTGGCTGCTAAAGTGGGCTCCTGCCATCCCATGCGCAGCAGCAGTTGTTGTACTGTTTGGGTTTGCTGTCATCTCTAATACTCGGAGGGGAGGTTTAATGTGGTCCCTTGCCCTGCTGCAATTTGGGCTGTCCTTTCTCCTCCTATTTACTGGCTGCTCACTGAGCAGTAAAACGAGACATAAAGGTGGTTATCTGTTCCTCAGTCAGCCCCTTCAAGGTTAATGTAAAAACACTGTTTCCTGATTTTAAACACTTACAAACTTGTTTATAAACAGTAGCAAAATTATGTGTGTGCGGTTATGATTTTTAAGAAGTGGCTTCGTTACTGACAGGTCAGCCAGTTACATTTATTAGGAACACAAAACTATTACACAATTCTATTGCTGTCAAGCCTCATATGTGCTCTTCAGTAAATTCCTGCAGAAGGCAGGGTGGGGGGGTTGCTGCTTCTCGTTCTTAAAGTAGGATCTTCAGAGCAGCAATTTAAAATTATGTTGGCTTCCACTGTATTCAGGAGATATCAGAATGGTGAAGAACAGCATAGAGACCATAAGGGAAAGCAGGGATGAAATGAACAGTATAAGAAAAATGTGTTTCTACTCTTGAAATCATGTTCCTGTGCTGAAAAATACTGAGTTCTTTTTTTTCTTTCCTGCCTTTCAACAGGGCAGAGTTTAGGGTATGGATTCGTTAACTACATTGATCCAAAGGATGCAGAGAAAGCCATTAACACTTTAAATGGACTCAGACTCCAGACCAAAACCATAAAGGTAAGACAATATAAAATGCCTTTTGCTCAATTCAGGAAGTGGGAGGAAGTAGTTGAAACAGTTTCTGGCAATTTCATCACTATTTTACTCTCTGTTGGAAGGGCACTAACGAGCTCCTCCTTGGAACAAGGGAGGACAGGCAGAAGATAAAATCTGTCTTCTCTGACATGGCTGCTATTGTTAAAGGGAGGGGAAAGTAACAGGAAGCTCCTTAAAGCATGACAGTGAGGCTAAAATGTAGAATAAAACATCCAGAGCGATACCCTTCTCCATAAACAGGTGAAGTACGTGACAGTGTATTCATAAGTTACATGTTTTCTTATATTTTAATGGGAAATACCTTGACATGGAGCTCTTCTAGTGATGCTCCCGTCATCGTCAGGTGTTAAAAGTATGTTTCTCTCAAGTTAGAATATGTCATTCTCAAAAAAAAAAAGGTTTTTTTCCTGCAGTTTCTACATCCTTAATTTGATTTATTCTTTGAAAAGCTGAAGGCTTCCCACTAAAGTCTCTTATTTCATTGTTGTAATAGACCATTAGTTATTCAATGACCTTCTTTAGTGGTCTCACAAGAAAAGCAAGCTTCTACACTGTCACAGTTTTTGCTGCATGGCTGATAAAGCTATTCTGAAACAGCTTACAGAAGATTTCTACATCTCAAATTCTGACAAATAATACAGCTTAAGGGATGTGAATCAACAAATTGAAGGGGAACAAACAGCAGATCAGATTCAAATTATCTGAAACTACTTTGATCATATTTGAATGCTGGCTTTTGGGTTGCACCATTTTCTTAATTTTTCTTCTGTACTTAATTTGTATTTCAAAGCCAAAAATTTATGTTTAAGGAACATAAAACTAGAATTTTTACTTCAGTGAATATCGGTTCAAGTAATGTCAGTGATTTCAGATCTTGTAGTCAATACTTTATTTGTGCATACCCATTCTCACTAAAAGTTTGGACAAAGTGATATTCCCTAAAGCAGAAATATTTGTTAGATTCCACTGTATCTCTATGGATTGCTTCAAGCAGGTTTTTCCCTGGTCCATTTGATCAGTGAAGAGCAGAAGTCCTGGGCTGAGAGTTATGAAAGTGGTGGAGTAACTTCACTGGCTACACAGGGAAAGCTACTTCCAAACCTCCCCTAGACCATCCAGGTTCCATCCAGCAGATATGTGTGTGGGCCATATATCCAAATGCTCACAGCATGGTTTTGTAGAGTTAAATAGAAAACCTTTGCGGAATATGTAAGGCAAGGCAGCAAAATCTACCATCTTATCAACTGCTGCAGGTGGAACTGCAGGCTTGCACTCAGCAGTTTCTGCTTACAGTGAAAAGTTCCTCTCGAAATTGCTTTTAAAAACACATTATCAGGAAAAATGTTTTGAAAATACTTTATTAAAAACTCAGTGGAACTTGAAAAATCTAGATCAGTTTTTAATGCAGCACATGTAGTTTTGAACATTATTTAGCCTTAGCAAAGGTGCTACATTTCTTTCCCTAATTACCTATGTTGCTTTCCTCTGTTTATTTTGTGAACCAGAGCAATGCTGTTGCATGCATAATATTCCAAGGTTACACAAGCTACAAAAAAGCCTCCAAAAGCTCCAACCCACACCAATTATTATTATTATTATTATACGTTTCTTGCATGCAAAATCAGAACCATTATGCTTTCTGTAATAAGATTTTTACCTGAGAATGTCCCATGCAAAAAGTTCTGTGTAATGTTGTTTTTTTTGTTTTGTTGTGGTTTTTTTTTTCAATTCAGTATAAATTTTAGAAATGCATTGGTTTGTTTTGTTTGGGGTTTTTGTGTTTGTTAGTGGCTAATACTTTTATCGAATACAGGACATCTTGTTGAGCTCTTGAAAGCTGTTAAAATTGAATAAGCAGCAACGAGGTTGATCTAACCTGTGTGTACAGGAGCTACATGAGTTTCTCAATGACTGGGAAGATGTGTAGGCTTTTTTTTTTTAAATTGATTTTATGCAGTTGCCTAAAACCTATTCCAATAGCCAAGGTTTGGCCTCAAGGATGTCAAATCGGCAGTTTCCAACCCCCATTTTTCATTGCAGAATTGCATGTGATTACCTCACTTTATGCCCTTGTTTTTTTGTGTTTTTAATTATGCTTTGCTTCTAGAAATCCTAATGGGTTAGGTTTGCTTTCCTGATAGTGTGATGGGGAAGGTTTCCCAGTGTTCATGCTGAGTGGTAAATCATGTGTGTTCACTGCTGCCAGCAGCACCTGTGTCACTGGAGACATCCCTGGTTTCCACCTTGAAAGGTGATGAGAAACTGTATTCAGCCCTGCTGAAGCCTCCTTGCTTGCATCTCACTGTCTAGCATCTCACTGTCATTCATTATGAAGTTGAAGTATTTTAGCTTGTGGAATTACTGTATTTAATTATCAGACTCGATTACTTCAGCTGTAGATACCCTTTACAGTTACTAAAAATGCACTGTTGGTGTGTTAAAAAAGACTCTCTTGAAAGAACATCTAGGAAGGAATTTGGTGGCATATAGTTTTGTAGGCCAGAAAATATTTAATAGTAGAATAACGTCAAGCTGGAAAAGAGCTAAATATTATTCTGCTTTCTTCGTGAATGTGGTTGGGTTTTATGCCCCAGAATGAATCTGTAGATGTCCTGTTGATGGATGGGCTGAACCTTGACCTCTGCCCATGTATGTTGGGTAGCTGCAGCCCTGCAGGTGGCATTTCTCTGACTGCCTTTTGGAAGCTGTTTTGATGGAAAGAAAGTTAAAATGAATAGTCTGTAAACACCTTTTTACACTGGCACATCACTTCTACTTGCCAAGGTCACCGTGGTCCTGCTGCTTGTGTCCCATCTCTTTGCTCAGTCATGGACACCTACACTGAACATGAGCTGGCTCTTGGAGGTTATATTTGCACTCGTTTCTTGACCCCATAAGGCTTAATTCCTGTTTAAAAATAATATATACTTTCTGCATGTGGCCCCAAATGCTGTCGTTTTCACTTCTGTAACATTTTTGTGGCAGCTTAATGTTCTCTCTCTCCTGATGCCTTGCAAAACAACCATGCAGTCACAGGAGGAACTGGCTTTATAGCAGGATCAGCAGAACAGCCAGGCACAGTCGGCTCTGATGTGTGGACTAAAATAACTGAAAAAATGTTCTTTTTATTCTTTCATTGTTATGATAAATAATCCCTTTTCACCGTAGCAGCTAAAATATTTATGTGCATTTTATTTAAGTCAATGATGCCCTTTCAAGTCAAAGTTGAGAGGTGACAATTTACAGAATATCTGTTTGGGGAAAGCACTGGAGGAAGTGTTATGTGTTTGGTAATAGGTTATACACGTTATGTTCCTCCTCAGCTTATCATAGTGCATATTTTATTTACGCCATTTTGTAGCAGCATCATTCTCTTGTGAAGGAAGAAAGCTTCACTTTATTTTTACAGCTAAAACTTGACATAATTCTACAAAACAGCTTAGAATAAGGGAAGATACAGTGTGTGTTGAAATAAATATATATTCCAGAAATTGAATCTATTTTTAGAAATTAAATTTGCCCATCCATAAAAGCATATGAAAGGTCACTGCTGCTGTTGAAGATTGCCTGGCAATTCAGTTGCATCAAATATCAGAAGGAAAATAAGATGTGTGATGCATGGGGTTACAGACTGTTTAAACTGCTGCTTTGCTCCGGAAAAAGGACAGCGTCTGAAAGGATGCGAAAGAAGTGTTTCACAATTTACTTGGGGATTCAGGTGACCTGACTTCATTGGAACAAGGGCAGAACAGTTTTGAAAAGAAGTTTGAAATCTAAAAAGAGCCAGTGACCCCCTGAAGTGAAGTCCTGTGTCCCCTCTCCTTCCTTTTCTCTGTTGCCTGACAAATAGGTTTGCTTCTTCCCTCACTTACAGGAGCAGGTACATGATGTGATGCTGCTGGAGCAAAGGGAGATGTCTCCTCTGAGGGGATGAGAAATCTGGGTTCTCTGAGCCCTTGATAACCTCCAGTTTTTAAATCCATCAAATCTATCAGGTGATAAAATACCCGGCAGTTCAGATCACTCCTCTGTGGTCAGGGGCCTTTTCTAGTTCTATTAATTTTCAGTTAAATGGATAAATAATGTGGAATTTTATTTGTTTTACTCTCCTTTTTTGATCAATAGGTCTGGGTGGTCCTGGTTTAAAATACAGTGAATAAGGCTGTGGGAGAAAGTAATCCTGCGTTTTCTGAAAATAAGGTAGTAACATTACTGCTCAAAGGTCTTCCTGTTTATCTTGGTTTCTCTGGCATTTTTCAAAATGCCAGCTATTTCCACAAAACTCAGGCTCTAAATCTGTCCATGTTAATTCTTGTAATTGTCCACAAAACTACAAACCATCCTGTCACTGTAGGGAACCAAATAACAGCAGCCTCAGACTTCTCCGTCCTACAAAGTCATTTGTCAAAAAGATTGCCTTCCAGCCGTGCTCAGCAGAGAAGGAGGTGTGGGAAGCACAGGGCAGGGGAGGAGGAGGAGGCTGCAGCAGATGATGGGGAAGAGCTGCATCTTCTGCACCCCATCCTGAAGTGCTTGGGAGGTATGGGGAGAGTTAAACACAACAGTTCGGGTTGCAGCCAGAAAATGCTGGATTGCTGGTAATGATGGTAGCAAAGCTCTGGTGTTGGGTGCTCTTGGTGCAGTACTCTGCCAAAAACTCTGTTTTCCAACTGTGTTCTTCCATAGCCTACCCAGGGGCCACCTGCTACCGAGCCTGCCAGACACTACTTGCAACCTCTTGTCCCAGTGAAAAAACGGGACGCTGTGAAAGGCCAGGTGATAAGGAGGGGGTGTACAGAGAAATCTGGGCAAGGCACAGAGGGGGCTTAGATGCTCTGCAAGGAAGAGAGGGTAGATTAGGGGGTTGGAAGACAGTGGGAGTAGCTGAGCATATTGGACTGCGGTAAGGAGGGATTTGCATTTTCAAGTGTCCAGTCGCATTGTGTCCCCTTTTTTTCCTTCCCTGAAAATTCATATTACAGGGACTTGCAAGCTGCAGATTTGGGATGTAGCTGTTCCATGGTTCCTTTTAAAATTAGGGTAATTGCTTGTTCTGTTTTAGGGTAGCTCAGACTTAGTCAGAGGGGTCGTCTGCAGTGGCTGCTGCACACCGGGACAAAGCCTTGGACAAGAAACTTTAAAAGGTGCTGCAGACCTGGAAAGCCTCAACGAAGTTTACTGTGGTTTTGCTCTTTAGGAGCCTCTGTCTGCGTAACCATTTGGACTTGGTAGTGCTTATTAACAAATCCTCTTCCACCTTTGTGTCCATAATGATGCTGCTGCTTGAAGGACCTTTCAGTGCTGCATTTGAAGGTTCAGCTTTGGCTCTTCTGCTTTCAGCAGGCACCAGAGTCTTTACCTCTTAATTTTGTGCACCTTCTCTTAATCGCATTCTCTGTTTTAACTGCTTCAGTTTCACCAATCAGTCCTTTTCGTTCCACTGAGCCAGAGCAATTATTTCTCTTAGCCTTGCTCTTGATACAGCAAGAGTACTTCTAGGTTATTATCAATGGATGTCTTTCCTGAACTGATGGGGTAGACCATTGTACCTGCAATCATAATTAATCCTGGTAAAATGGCATTGAATCACTCAACAGTAAAGTGCATCGTCACTGCCCTGCATCCGCCAGCCAAGGGCTTAGGGAAGAGAAAGGACAAAGCAGCGCAAGCGTCGGGTGTGAAAGTATTCCAACCTCTGGACCAGAGGGCTTTTGGGTGTGCTTGTTCTGACAAAGTACGTAGCTTTCACAGGAGGGTTTCTCAAACCTGGTTTTGCACAAAATTAGGACACGAGTGAGGGTCTGGAAGTGGCTGTGGGGAAATGTCTTTCTGCCATAGCCTGTTTACTTGCGTTAAGCAGATTATACTGCTGTATGTGCGTGAAACAAGTGAGATTGTGCTTATTTACATGTGCGAAAACTCTCTGAGCAGTTACGTTAAAGCGCTTCCAGTGTGTACCAGTGGGATAAGGGGCAGCAAGTGAGGAAAGGGTTGTCCCCATTCTACATTGGACCTCAGGCAGAAGAAAGCGAAGTGACTCACCCCAAAACTCACACAAGAAATCCTGTATCTCAGACCGTGTCACAGAAAGACACAAAGCGAAGTCTCCGAATTAAGGTCCCTGAGAAGCCTGATATCTTTGAATGTTATTCAGATTTTCTTGGAAGCTGCCCAAGGAATCGTTTAACAACAACTGCACCTTACCTGCTTGTGGCCAGAGAGGTGTCCCAGGGATTGCAGGTACCATGAACGGGTGGTTTGGTGGCCTGTGGGTGCCTGTGCTGCCATGATTCAAGGCTCCTGGTTGGTCTCACGTTGTCCAGGTGAATGATGGTAGATAGAGAGCCAGACAACACATCTCCAGAGATGTTTTGTTGATGCAAAACATCCACACAGGTTGGTGTTTGCAAGACAGGAGCTGCTTGGTTGCTGCTTAGATGTTGTGTCCAGGGCAGGGTGGCTCTGCTGGCAGAGTACATCGTTCCAGAAAGGACAATGCACTTCCCCTTTGGAGCAGACTGGAGTTAAATTTTGCAAGGAGGCATCTAGAAATGGACTTCGTGTTCGAGACATCCAGGATTAGCCTGTGAGCTGAAGGCTTCTCCCATGGTGAGCTGCAGTGAAGTGGTTAAATGTCTGTGTTTCAGTGGCTGCTGTTACGTGTTCTGTAGGACAAATGGGATGCATTCATGCCTCTGGGTGCCTTTGCTGTGGGCTCTGACTTGGAAAGGCCAGACAGCTTCAATTTACGTTCTGAGGAGTCTCGAGGTTAGAAATTCTTCAAAAAGTTTTCTATGTGGGAAAATGGTAGGAAATCAATAGGGAAGATAATTACTTGAACTTGGAGATATTTTCTGTGCAACTGAACAAAAATGTGCTTTACCATGGAAGATATGAAATGCTGGACCTTCTGACACTGCAGTAGTGTTTTGAGACAGTGGTGCAGACTCTGGAGATGGCTGTTTGTACTGAAGAGAAGCCCTTACACAGGCTAATGCTCAATGTCAGATGAGAAATGTCCTAGTAAATGTTTTTCACAGTTAGTATATATGTATTTATAGAAACTAACATCTGAGGCCAGCAAGCTGTAAAACGAATTGTACAATATTTTATTATCTTCCTTGCAAATTCTACCACAGAACTCCTAAATGATCTTATGCAGTGAAATACAACACCGTCCTTCGACCTTCAACCGTCACACAAGCGGACAAACATTTTAATGCTGAGAAATGCTTGGGTCAAACAGTAGTTTGGTGTTCTCCAGCTCATTATTTGAATTCTTTGTGGTGGCTAGGCTTCCATATTCTTTTCCACACGCTGTTTCATTACAGGGTGCTAACACTGCCGCGAGCAAAAAAAAAAAAGAAATCATTCTTAAGTGTGAATATAAAGAATTAATGCAGCATCCTCACACAGTGCTTTGCAGTTTTCAGTGATAAAATGGGAGCTGGTTTTCGCTCCCATTTTAACTCGCGCAGCATAAGGAGCTTCTGGTGTGATGGAGGGTCAGGGTGGGCGATTTCTTCCTTTGATAGCTCACACATGGGAAGACATCCCGTCCTCAGCACTAACTGAATAATAGCTTGAAAGCAGGATGGCACACTCTAACCGATCGATTTGTCATTGGCTGACCTGAGAGGGAAGATGAAAAAGATTCAAAAGCAGATAAATAATTGACATTACTAGCCTTGAGTCCATTCAGCTCACAACCTTTTCTCCTTGATATTAAAGACGGCTGAGTTGCTTTTGGCAGCTTCTTTCTTTGGCTCAGGCTCCCCTGCAGCCTGAATGTTTGACTGCGGGAGGAAATAAAAACTAGACCTGAGCAGCGATAGGTGTTCACATGGGGGGCTTGGGGAGTGCATGTAGCCTCTCCTTCCCCTGCCTGTCTGCAAGGCCCATGAGAGTAGAAGTATATATAGGTATATAAAATGTCAGGCACTTATGCTCTGGGAAGTGGTGGGTTTTTTGCATATCCCAATACTTTTCATCCTCCCTGTAATGTGGCATTTGGTTAATGCATGTGCCAGAGTGAGAAACCCAGAGGAAACCCCTGGCTGTTTTCCCAGGAACTTCAATAATTTTGCTGTTCTCAGTTTTGAGGAATAGGTAAGGTCCCTGCCCCTGCTCCAGGGAGGCTCTTATGTATTTTTTAAACTGTTATTCCTAAAGTAGGTTAAACTGTAGGTGCCTGAACCCTTACAGTACCCTCTCAAGGTAAGGCATTTACAGAGTGGGGAGGGAGAGTCTGCTTTTCCAAATGCCCCAACACGGGGTATAAGTGAGAAGCAACCAACACGAGATCACGGAACCAAGCTGTAGGCATGGTTGTCCCTGCTGTTCCCAAAGACCTGGCTTGAGCCAAGCAGTGCTGTGTGTGTTCTGGTCCTGGCATGTCAAAGGGCTGTTCAGGAACAGCAATTAAGTGATGGAAATGCTGCACCCCATCAGGAGCCCATGGGCTGTGAGGTCCTGAATCGCTGAGGCACAAAATAGTTTCCACCCCAATATCCTTCTCGCTTTCAGCACTGAAGGTTTCTCTTTTCCTTATGTCTGCTTGTACCTTTGTGCTGTGTGCCTGCCTGAGCTTGCCTCTGTTGATGCAAATGTTTTATTGAACCTCTTTTTCGTATTTCTTTCCCTAAATTTTTCCACCTCCTCTCTCTAGCCTTCTCTGTAAATGTTAGATTTAAAAGGTTATGTACAAACATGTAAGTTATAAAGAAATCACCAAAAAAAACCCCTTAAAATCTAGAATCTTTGGAGTTTGTCTGCTATTATGCAGAGAAGATTGTGGAAGCAAATATTAGTCATTAACATAATTTTCTGTGTTGAGTCAACATCTATTTTTAGGTGTGGAGCACATAAAGACAACTCTTTGACACGTAAAACACATAGACATCCATTTGACATCATCTGTGTTCAGGTTGAGCCTCAGGAATGGGGAAGACAATTGCTGAATGTGTTGTATTCATGATGGGAACCCCCCTACTTCCTTCCAAGACACATTTTAAGACAATGCAGGAGTGTACTGATTTGTTTATATTGAAAGAAATCAAAATGAAGTGCAGAATACTCAGGTTTGGTTCCAATGCTGTTTCAGATGTGCTGCAAAGTAATTCATGATCTGTGCTGAATACCTGCCATTAGACTTCATCCAGGAAGTGTTTTTATGATGTTAAATGTGTGTATTCTAAGCGTATGTATTATTTTAAAAGTGCAGAAGGCTTTTTATGCATGTATTATAATTATAAATCTGATTCATAGATAGAAGAGCAGTTAAGAGTCTTGATTTAGTAATTTTCCAGCAGCATACATGCAGTGCCACAGCTAGGTTTTCTTGTTTGCTTGGTTACAATATTTTATGGTCTGATTCTGGGCTTATAGTACAAGGGAACTTCTCATGATAAATTGCAGATACGACAATGAGTGTCAGTATACAGCTCCCTGAGCAGATGTTCATTTAGTCTAATTTCACCAGTACTTTACTGTTCATCCAGAACAGATCTTGCCAGCTCAGGATGCAAACACAAAGAGAGAGAGCACAAAAGATCACTCTGCAAATAACCTGATCTGTTTCAGACACTTGGAGGGGAAAAAGAAAAAACATTGCTGGAACTTCAGAGTTCGAGGTTGGCTCCAGCAAATCATCCATACGCCCACACCAGTGGGGGTAAATTTGCAAAGCCCTGCGTGGGAAGTTGCACATTAATCTACCTCTGAACAATAGTTATTTTATGATTGCACTTAGAGAACCCTTGTGTCTGTTTTTAAGGTCTCTGTAGTTCTTCCTTTGTTCTTCCAACCTCTCCTGGCTTTGTTGGTTTTGCAGAGCAGGTAATGTCTGAACTCCAGGGTTGTGACTTGTGAAGGAACAGGAAATTATCTGTCTAATATGCAGAGGGCGGCTCGAGCTCACTAACACGGCTTTCCTTCTCTCCATAGGTGTCATATGCCCGTCCAAGTTCAGCATCCATCAGAGATGCAAACTTGTATGTCAGCGGCCTTCCGAAAACCATGACCCAGAAAGAATTAGAGCAGTTATTCTCACAATATGGGCGCATCATCACCTCACGGATTCTGGTTGATCAAGTCACAGGTTAAAAGAAAACTTTTCTCGATACGTGCACGTTTTTTTGGGAATGGCAAAATTGTAAAAGCTTGCTGGCTGCTGGGTGTTAGGACAGTATGCCTTTAGTGTAAAATGCAGTACCCAGTTCTTTACAAACATAACTGGGGGTATACAGTTGCTGCCTCTTTAATGAGGCAATCTCAAAATGCAGAACGTTTTTACTTAAAATCATTGTTAAATATGATAGGGGCTGACTTTGGAGATTACAGATTGAGAAGAGGATTTTTCTTTACAGGACTTTCCTTAACTTGGAAACTGTGTATTCTGTGAAGTCAAAACCACCATTCATCTTATGTGTGTTACCTGGATGAGGCTGTTCTGCAAATACTCATCTCTTCACATGTTTTTACTTCCCAGGGGTTTCTCGAGGTGTGGGATTTATCCGTTTTGATAAGAGAATAGAGGCAGAAGAAGCCATAAAGGGACTAAATGGCCAGAAGCCTAGTGGTGCTACAGAACCAATTACTGTGAAGTTTGCCAATAACCCCAGCCAGAAAACAAGCCAGGCACTCCTTTCACAGCTGTATCAGTCTCCCAACAGACGCTACCCTGGACCACTTCACCACCAGGCTCAGAGATTCAGGTAATTACCTGGAAAAGAACTGAAGTTCCACCCGCGACGACAATGTGGGGCAGGTGCTGTGCAGGAAAATGTGCTTTAGTTACGTAGGCTGACCTGATTTTCTTTGTAAAATTAAATATTCTTTCCTGGAGAATGAGGAGGAAAATCTGCTGACAGCAGTAGTCATGTTGTATTTACTAAAACAGCTGAAGTACTGTACAATCAGATCTCATGAAGGCTCCCAGAAAAATGGAGGACAGAATAGAGTTACGTGGATAATCAAATGAGCAGTGACTATCCTGTTCTTTCTCTCGTTTTTGGTAATGCTTTTATTTTCTGCTGTATTACTACAGTTTTGATGCAGCTTAGACTTTGATGTTAATGACAGTGGATTGGTAGCAGGAAAAAAGCTGAGTCTGTTCCAGTCAGAAGCAGTATCATTAAATTTATTAGCCTGAGATATCTGCTCTTAGTATAAAGAGACCTTGTATTAGTCTTTGGTGTGATTCTTCAGATGCTTTTGGGGATGTTTTACGCTTTGCATTCTGAATATACTGTTTCCATCTGATGCATCAGCCAGAGTTAGCAATACATGATGTTCCCATTACTTTTATACTTAATAGTTTTCAGGCAACCTAGCTTTCAAATAAAAAGAAAACTTGAACGTATTTGCATAACTGAGTTGCACACTGGCTTTAGAGAATTATTCAAAAGTAATTTTAGTTTGTCAGTGATGCAAAGTACTAATGAATTAAAGATCATAAAAAGTCAGTCATTGGATACATTAAATTTACACTTGTTTTTGTGTCTTTGGCACGCAGCTGTGTCCATTGAGGTTATCACTGAATCATTCCATGGATAGAAGGACTTTATTGTGCTGCCATGGAAAGCAGATGATTATATTCTGCAAAATTTGATGGTCATTTAGATTGACATATCATGAAGGATTAATACTAAATATGTGTAATAAAATGGGGAGAGCATATTATGTAAAAGCAATTAGAGTTAAGAATTTTTCCAGTTCCAGCAATTTTGGACTCAACATTTTATTTCCAAGTTAACTGTAAATATAAGGTAAGCAGTTGAATTACTTGCAAAAATTTCATACTAATACTGTTTAAAAAAAAAAAAAGACAAACCCTAAGGGGATTTTTTTATTTTTTTTTTTTAAACTGTGGAGATTAAGTTTTTCTCTAAGACTGTAGACAAGTTAAAAAAGGCTTCTAAATGCTGTGGTGGAAATTTAAACACAACCTCAGACTTAACAAAGCAGGCCGGGAGTTGTTAGGCTCCTTAGATGTGTGGGAAACTTGTTGAACGTTTCTTCTTTGAAAATGGAACGCTATTAATAATAGTTCCATTGAGCGATCTTGCCATCTGTGAGACATTAACCCAAAGACCCTCCTTCTCTTTTCAGGCTGGACAATTTGCTTAATATGGCCTATGGCGTAAAGAGGTAATTAGAATTCCACAGATTGCCAGATGTCCGTGTTGGCACAGATTGGTGCTACAATTTATTTTTTTTTAATTCACTAACTTTATTTTTTTTATTCCTTCTTTTCTTCCACCAGCATGTCAAATTCTTTTTAAGTTTGGACTTCAGTTGGTTTTGTTACTTTAAAGGCCTCACGCCCAAGTTCTGTGGGGCTTTTCAACCTTTTTTGTTTTATTTACAGGTGGGCTTCTCAAATGGTTTAGGTGCAACAGCTACAAGCATTCAAACTGCAGTTGCTTTGCTAAATGATACTTTTTCCAGAATCAAAACTATTGGGTTTTTAACAAATCTCTGATCTGATAATTGAAAACTTAAGTCAAAAGCAGAATTAGGCTGCTGTTGTCTCAATCTCACAGTCAAGAGCACCTTTGTCCCACATCTGGCATCATAAGTTTGACTTGAAAACACAGCTGTGTGCACCTCAATCAGCCCGAAGTTTCTTTTGTTACAGGTTTAATACTTTGAATTTTTTTTTTTCAGTCCTTGAAATTTTATTTTTTTTGTTTAAAATAGCTGTGTGTTTGTACGTGCACGCATGTGTGAAAGCTCGGCTGATTTGTGAACATTTATGCTGTTTCATGAGTATGTTTGATCTGATAGCTAAAATGAGTTGTGTTGTTAGTGTTTCTTCTAATGGCACAAATCAACGCGAGCGACCCTTACAGCAAAATCAAGGTGTAGTCTTATTCCTGATGTTACCGTAAGATGTCCAGCAGTCCCCCACAGTTAAGATGAGAAAATACTACTTAATCACCTGAAATGGTCTACTCACCACACTTGAAAATTATTTGAGCTTTTATTTGAAGCTCATCCTGTAAAAAAGGTATGGTAAGTATATCTTTACACTAGCTAGTAGTAGACAGCAACGTGGGTTTTAACTCCTGCTGTGGTAGCCATTGTACAGATCTCAAATCTTGAGAGTACTTACAAAAGCAATAGTCAAAACAGAGCACCACTGCTGGTGTTCATTTGTGCGTTTGTTACATCTGCAATATCCTTAGTGGGGATGGGGATAGGGTGAGTCAGAACTTACCACATGATTTTATCACACATCGCTTCTCCTGTGTTCTCCCATCTCCTTTGTTCCTTGATACATTGTCAAAAACATGGTATAACTCCTGGCCTCGGGTGTCTGTCAGGTATAAGTCGTATCAGAAGGATGGGTTTGTTCTGGGAGGTTTCCCTGAGTTTTTGCTGCTGCTGCTTCCCTGGAATTGCACTGGCAATTGCATTTTGCACTGATGCGTGGTGCAGGACAAACAGGGCTTAGACTGAACCAGCGAGGGTTTGCATTTTGACTTCATGTGACTGCAGAGGGGAAAAAGCAAGTTACCTGCCTTCATAGGTTGTGTATCTGCTTTCTTAATATGCAGTCTGCAATGTTAGTCTGAAATCACGGCAGGCATTCTGTAGGCATCTTAAATTAGTTCTTATCTCCTCTCAGCAAACCTTGGCAACTTGTACCTGCACTAGCAAACCCTGAATTTATAGGTCTAGGATCACAAAAAGTACTGTATTGATAATTTCTGAAACTGCTTCTGAAACAGGAGATTGGCCCTTTCTTTCCCTGTGCTGAGTGGTACTGATGGAAAACGAGATGTGCTGATGGGGAAAAAAGGTTTTATTGAGGCTAATTTCAGATCGCTTGCTAGTAGCAAAGCTCCTTATGCAATAGGTGATCTTGTATTTTTGTCAATACGCTTGCACCAGTTTTGTGCGTGTTTTGTTGGATTTACAGCAGCTGCTGCGCTCGTGGTACATAAATAGTTGAAAGCTGCGTAGCTCCTAAAGGTTTCCAGGGAAAAGCCGCTGTCCATGAACTGTAGGAAACTTTAACCCTTTACATCAGTGCAGCATTTCTTAAAAATGCGAAGCCTTATAACATACTGTGACATGCAGAGCTTTGCATTGTACAGATTTTACAACACCCTTACTTGCAGGCTAGTGCATCCCTTAGTGTTGTACTTCATGTTAAATTTAAACCTTTCAGAAAAGCGGCGTTTGCTGGCTTAGGTATGTTCCTGGCACAGTCAGCACTGGCCAGCAATGGGCCTAAAGTCCCATCTTCCAAATTTCGAAATGAGTTGAAGCTGTTGGCTTGTACAGTCCCTGGCTGCCTTATTTATGGTCCCACCTGCGGCGGAAGGAGCAGCATGCACTGGCCTTGTCCAGCCATCTTTCCATGCTGAACCATTATGATAATGTTACTGGTTTCAGTATGTGGGAGAGAAACTGAAAGATGTTGAGATGAGGATTTGCAAAAGTGAAGTTGAGTTGGAAAATTGCCACATATTTTTAATAAACTGTCTGCAAACCTTCCCGAGGATCGGATGCTGTGAGCATTTGTGAACTGCTCATTTACAGCGTAGCTACACCCCAGTGATGATCCTCAGCTTAAGATATATATTCCAAGTGTCTTTTTTCCACTGAATACATAGAAAGTGCCATCAGGAGTTAACAGAACAGTGAGCAGCCATCAAGTGTGTAGTTTCTTTTATGGTTATTTAATATACACTGCATAATATCGTGCAGATTGCTAAATGTGTGTGGAAATTATTATAAGTATAAAAAGTTTTGGAGAGCACAAGAGCTCACTCAGCAACGGAGTCCCTCCTTTCCCTCTTTCTGCTCCCTCAGTCATCACTCAGAAAATCCTGAGGAATTATTATTCTGTTCTGGTATTAAAACTCGTCATATTGAAGGTACATGTGAAACTGGGTTTTTATTAAGACGTTTCCTCTGTGCAGTTGTTATTTTAAAACATATCCCAAAGTGTAGCTTGAGAAAGCATGTCATTTTTTTTTCACAGTGATGAAAGGAAAATTATGTTGATCCTGAGGGCTGATACTGCTTAACATCTTCATTAATAACCTGAGTCATGGGCTGTGATGCACCCTCCTCGCATTAGCGAGTGACACTAAATTGGTGAGGGAGCAGGGGCAGTCACTGTGCTCCTGGCCACAGCTGCCACTGGGGAGACCTTGAAAAGCTGGAGGAACATGGTGGAAATTGGGAAAGGCAAATGTAGAGTTTAGCCCCTGACTGCTGCCTACCAGGGGCATTAAAAAGAAGACAAGGCCAAGCTTTTCTTGGAGGTCAACGATGAGAGGACAGGAGTCAGCAGTGACAAGTTGCAGCAGGGGAAATTCAACTTGAGGATAAGGGAAAATCATTCCCAGTGAAGATGGAGCCCTGGAGCAGGGGCTGCAGGAGCAGAGTTCCTGTCTGTGGAGACTTGCTAAACTTCCCTCTGCAGGGCCATGAGTAGGAGATCTCGTTTGAGAAGTTTGCCTCACTTGGAGCAGGAGGCTGATCAGATGATCTCCATGGATCCTGCCCAGCCTTTGTTCTTCTGTGAAGGTTCTCTATTCATAAGTAATACCACCTGGCTTTAGCTGCTCAATTTGGATGTTCAAGTTGAAGAACATGAGTCCCAAAGGACAATGAGGGAGGAAAGTTAGGGTGCTGTATTGCATTCTAGGAGCTTGTCAGTCCATATTGACTATTTTGAAGAACCCAAGAGCTTGTTATGGACACGAAGCCTCGCATTGTGAAGGTATCAGTTGATCTGCTCATTAATTGTATTTATGTTCTACTTGCTCTACAATTGCTGCATAAACCTTCTGCAATAAAAATTGCTGCCTATGTGGCCAGCTTTAGGACTTTTTTATTACCTGGATTTTTTCCCAGTGTATGTCAATTATGGACCATGTTAGGAGGAGAAACAAATTCTGCCACTTAGAGACGTCTCTCTAATAGTATTTTTAGCTGAAGAGGCTACTGTTATAGCTGAATCCTGACAAAGGCATTTCATATTAATCTTTAAAATAGGTCTTGAAGTTTGCTTGGGGTTTTTCTCTGCAAACTAGTAGGAGGTAAAGCATTAAATCTCCCTTGTCCTGAAACTTATTTAGGTGATGGAAATAAGCGGCAAATTCCTACAGGCCTTTTTAAATGAACTCTTGTTTATCGCAGCATGTCCAGGCCCTCTATGACACAGATTGTCCTTAAGCATTTCTTTTATGAGGACTTTGTACACATCTAAGCGGGGCTTATCCTTGGAGGGAGATGCGTTTATGCCCAGATTTGGTGTGTTCGTTCAGTACAACTTCCCTCCACTTCAGTAGGAGTTAGAGAGCAAGAGTGGCTCTGTGGTCATCTTCCAGGGACAGGATCCAGAACCTTCATTTACATCAGCTTATTTATTTTAAAGTCTTGGACCCGTATAGCTCGTGCTAAGAGATATATTTAGAATAGACCCCTCTTTTTACTCGGTAGGTTTTCTCCGATCACAATTGATGGCATGACGAGCCTTGTCGGAATGAATATCCCTGGTCACACTGGGACTGGATGGTGCATCTTCGTCTACAACTTGTCTCCCGACTCAGATGAGAGCGTGCTGTGGCAGTTGTTTGGTCCCTTTGGAGCAGTCAACAATGTCAAGGTGATCCGTGATTTCAACACCAACAAGTGCAAGGGATTTGGCTTTGTCACCATGACCAACTACGACGAAGCTGCCATGGCGATTGCCAGCCTTAATGGATACCGTTTAGGAGACAGAGTATTGCAAGTTTCCTTTAAAACCAATAAAACCCACAAATCCTGAATTTCATATCCTTACTTACTAAAATATATATATATAAATATATATACGAACAAAACAAAACAAAAAAAAAAAACTCTTCAAGGCTTATATTCAACCATGGACTTTATAAGCCAGTGTTGCCTAAGTATTAAAACATTGGATATCCTGTGAGGAACAGGAAAGGATTTTATAATGCTTAGAAAAAAAAAAAACCTTTGATGCATTGAATGTTCTTTCATAGCTGTCGTTGTTGAATATAATATACATAGATAACAATGTGCAGGGATTTTTACCCGGCCAGCTAGTTTTACTACCTTCCTTGAAGGTGGGTCTTTTTAAGATGACCATTCACTCATTTGAAAAAATAATAAAACAAAAAACAATTTTTACGAACTAATGGGATTAAAAGCGAGAAAAAAAAGATTTTTGTTTTCTTTTCAGTTTTTTCAAAACATTGATTGAATCAGATTGGTAAACCCCCCACGCAAATTAAAGAGGAACAATAAAAATTGCAAAAAGAAGAACATAATTTTGCAACTTTTTTTATTTTTCCTTTTTTCTTTTGTATCATGTGAACTAAACAGTCTTCTGTTAGGGAATGGGGTAACGGGGGATACCTGATGACATAACAATTTAAATAACATTAACAATGTTGCCAAAGAGGTGGTCTCTTTGCTGAAAATGGGTTTCAAGAAAAATCTATTTTTATAAAATATAAAGAATTTTTACAAGAGAATCTGGATTTGAGAAAAAATATTTTGACTGGCTAATTTAGGGGAAATTGACAACTTTGTCATGTTCATACTGCACTGGTAACTTTTTAGAGATCAAGATGTGTGTTTTAAACTGGATTAGTAGATTGTTTTTTGAAGGATGGGCTACAAACAGATGATCTTCGTATCTTTTCATAGCATGTAATAAAAATATTAAATACAGTACGGGAGAGTGTTCTTCCCAGGCACGCAGTTACCCACAGTCAAAACCCAAAAGCAAGGAGATGAGTTGCAAGACGGTTTTTCTTTAAGTCATCAGTATGGGATATCAGCAGAACAAAAGTTAAAAAAATTAATTTTTTGATCAAAAACTTCCTTGGTTTGAGCAGTAGGTGCTACAAAATTATTTACATATCTTAGTATCATAGTTAAATGTAATGTGTTTAGAAAAAAATACATTTGCTTTAAATTTGTTAAGAATTTTCAAATTCACTTTATAGCCCAAGCTAATATAATTGGGCTGTGTTGGCACATTTGGAACACTGTTTATGTTGCTTGAAACACTTATTTATTTAATTGCCGATGTGATGCATATGGCCAAAATCAAATATAGCTAGTTTGGCTAGTCTACTTATTTGTTTACTTAAACTATGGGAAGAAGCATATTATTGTGTCATTTTGTTGTGTGTGTATGTGTATATATAATATAAATATATATATATATAAAGTTATTTTTTCTTTTGGTTAATTTATTATAAGTTGTAACACTTTGCTAGTTTTGTTTGTATATGTCTTAAAATGTTTTCTTATGATACTTAAGTGACAGAGGTATCAAGGTAACTTGTGTAGAAATATTGTTTGATATATTGTCATGTTTGTTGTGAATATTTTTTCTTACTGCACAGTAGAAAAGAAAACAACTGGGTCTTTATTTTAATGTAATTCAGATTGGGGAAAACAGAGCTAAGGGAACAAAATGACTGAGGGGGTGCTCTCCCATGTCCAGTGCACTGATCATTTTAGTATGTTTGTGCTTTGTACGGTTATATATTTAAAACAAAAAAGGGTCATGCTCTTCCCTGAGTACTAGAAACAGTTACTCGCTATGCATAATCTAGTTGATAGTTAAATTTGCTATTGCTTTTCTTGTCTTGTTATATAAAATCTTTTCAATACAAGTTTAGTCTTAATGGTAATAAAACGTTATGGTTATTTATAACTTGTGCTTATTTTGTGCATTTTTTCCATGCTATACCCACTAACTGCATGTAGACTAAGTATTGTTTTTTCACACTGAAGAGGCAAACTTTTGTAGTAGACAAATAACTAAAAAGCAAAGGCTGCATCATAATTTTATCAGTTTTTTACTTTAACAATGTTAGATTTTAGTTTAAAGGAACACTCATTCAATGTTCAGGGAAACCTTTATACATCATCTGCTATGAATGAGCGCAGTTTGCTGGGAAAGTTTTGATGCATTTGCTAAGCATTAGTGGGGAAGGCATGTCAGAATCTTTTCTCTACGATGTGTTTTACTATCTGAATAATAATAATAATTTAAAAAATCTTTCTTAGGACCAGGCAGTTGTATACTTTAGTTATAATGAATGACTTCATGTTAACCTTGCTAGTTTAGATCATTTCTGAGGGAAAGTATTGTAAATGTTTTTTTCATAACCTTGTTGTGTTTGAATTATTTGTACTTTAATTGTCCAGACAATAAATGAAAGTGTGTAGAATGGCTATGGACTTTCCACCTTTTTAACCGTGTTCAGATGTTTTAGTATTCCCAGCCACACCTCAGACGAGGTAGATGTTAGTCTCTGATGCCAGAAGCAAGGTCTTCAAGAGAGAAATGTACTAGTCAAACCAGATTGAGCATATTCATTATTTGTTTTTCCTTCTGAAGGCTAGAAAGAATTGGCCATTTAATTTAAGATGTCGAACACCAAATACCAAGCTGTAACTTTCGTTTATTTGAATGTGGAAGATGCTGAAGGGTTTCTACTATATACAGTATTTTTACACAATGAAAATATTAACTCAGTCAATATCAACACTTTAAAACGTAGCAAGCAAATTTCAGTGATAAGTTTTTAAGCCATCATTTAGTTTGACTTTTCTATGAATATGCTATGAATGTCATGCAATATGAAAGTGTACATATTGTCTGATGTACAACAGTATATATGATCACATTCCAAATTTGATTCTTTTCACCATGTGTTATAATTAGAGTTGATACTTCTTTCAGTTGACTTGTTTGAATCTCATTAATACAAATATTCACTTCATGTTTATGTTCTGTAACATTCACTAATTGAGAATATGTACCTTGTAAAACTGCAGCATTGAATTTCGTAACTGAGATTAGGAAACTATCAGAGGGCTGGATGGACTGTGTGGTTCTTCAGCTCCTTCACCTATTAATAAACTCGTGTTTTTGTGAGATTAAGTTACCATGTTGGTTATAATAATTACTTTCAGGCCACAGAGTGAGTTTATTTTTAAATTTACAGCTTGCTTAATTCATCCTTAAATCCACCTGACCACTCCATAGTAAAATGCAGAAGCAATTAATTTGCTCTGTTTAAAGACTTGGCTGTGAAAAACATCATCCTTCCATCTACCTATATATGTATATATACCCATTTTGATGATATACATATATCCATACACTTTACAACATAGTGTAACCTGCAGCAGCCCATTTTAAAAAAACCTGCATTTTCCATTTAAGAAAGAACTGTAGTAAATAGTGTTGGTTATAAAATAACACTATAGCATTTGTTAGGGTTGCCGTCTAATTTTTCTGCAATCCTTTCTTCTGTCCACTTTACACTGTCAGAAAAGTAGTGAGACAAAAAATCAGCAGTATGGTCTAGATGTTCTTAAGGCAATGCAGCATGTTGGGCTCTTAAGACAATGGGCATGTTGCAGTTGACTTCAGAGAGGAGGCCAGTTTTGATGCAGATTATTTCCCCGCTTCCAGTTAAAGGTTGTCTGCTGATCTTCACATCTCGTTCGCGTCGGGTACCTGTTTCTCCATTCTGTGCAGCTCACATTGGTGAGCTTGTATGAGCTTTATCACAGCTCCCATACACGAGTAACGGGAGAAAGGGACTCTGCCACATTTAAGCATCTACGATGGAGAGTTCAGTCCCCCTTTTGAGAGTATCACAAATATACACTGGATAAAAGCGGTCACAGACAGGCCTGTGCTTCCCTATGCTGATCCTGTGGGAGCATTTTTAGAAAGTCTTACTGAAACACAATTTCTGCCCAGCTGGGAGCAGAACCGCATTTCACTAACACTCATTCAAAGTAATCAAGTTTTATATTTCTTTCTTGAAAGGGTAATCACTCTTCCTGCAATTAGTGAGCCTGCTGCATCAATGGAAAATCACCTGGGGGAGGGTGTTTTAAGTGCATTCACTTTATGTTCCACTTCAGCTTACCTTGGACCCAGAGCTGGGCTGGGAATGCAGGGAGAGGGGAGCGTGTGTTGGAAATGATGGCTGGCAGATTGAAGACAGCAGTGAGCTACCCTTAAGTTCACAGTGGGGGCAGTCAGCTTTCCTAGTGAACCGAACCTGTAGCAGCCACGCACACACCTACTCTGGTGCTGCTAATGGTTTCCATTGGGAGGGGTGGGCAGGGGGGCCTGGGTGCACTGCATCAGGCACAGGCTGCTGCCTGGGCACTTGGGTCAGCCTCAGGATGAAGGGAAAGAGGCACATCCAGAGGTGTCCCAGGGAAGTCTCCATCACCAGAAGCCAGGCAAGGCTGTTAATGTGCACATGCCACTTACATGACTACAGATAGATGAGGTAAAGCCAGGTCAGCATGTGATGACAGTAAAGATTTGCTCCCTGCCCTGGAGATCTTGCAGACCGGGCTCACTGCACAGAAGTAATTCGTTGTGCATACAGAGCAAAATGAAAGGAGATCAAATCCAGCATAACTTTACGAAAGCTCTGACATCTCAGACTAATCCAGTATCTCTCTTCTAAAAATAACTGAATTCTTAAACCTAGGAGATGTGATGGAGCCATTCCAGCTGAGCCTCAGTAATTCATGAGGGGGCAAATCACCTGGGCACAAACAGGAACTGCTGCAGGAAGGAAACACAAAGCAACAATCACTCACAAAGACACGAATGCCCCTCCTGTGGGATGCATTGCTGCAGTGCAGCCCCTGGCCTCACAGGCAGGAGACTGCTTTCATCCCAAGTGCGTTGGGGGGTACCTTCAACACCCAGTGAATGCGTATGCTGGTGCAACAGGCATTTCTGAGGCCTTTCCCAGAAACACTGCGTGCCACTCTGATGCACTCAAGAAATTCTAGTGGGATCACGTGCAGTGAAGTACCAAAGTGATCAGGAAAACAGAAGCTTACTGGACACAAAGAGTCACTGAGCTTGAAGTGTTTCTACTCCCATAAACCCAAAGCCTGTGTTTTAAAAGGCCTGTTCCTGTAAATCTGCAAGACCCTGAGCATTAGAAAGGGCTGTAGGAAGAAATGTGCCCAAGAGGATGGGTCCATACGAAGGCACCTTAATTTGATTCACCCACAATTGAAGACAAGAAATCAGACTGATTCTTTTTGATGACCACATTAGCAATTTTCTGAAACACTCTTTCTACTCACGGTAGAAATAACTGGGAAGATGGATACAACACACAGTAGCTGTTTTTCAGACCAGGTTTGAAGTTTTGTTTACCACACCCCCAAGGTATCACTGATATTTTTAAACTCCAGTCCACCATATTTTAAAATATTTCATCTTAAATTTAATTCCGATTTTAAATGTTACAGAGATGCGAATTATTTCTTGCACAGTAGCAAAAAAATAAAATCGTAAAACCTCTGTTCATTCTACAATAAACCTCCATTCTCAAATTCGTGAGGTTTGATGCTGCCAGCAAGCAAGACCCAACTACTGCTACTTACAGGCAAACGATTCAAAGCAGGTTCATATTCCCTCTCCCAGACAGAAAGCAAACCAATGTGCTAACTGGAGCATTGCTCTGCCAACAAGTCCAGAAGTCCCCAACATTGCACATTGCTTTGGGGTGGATGTGAGGACTTGGTCACCAAAACAAGTGTCTTGTCCCCAAACCCTTCAGCCACCAGCCTCATGCTGCTGGCAACCCCCTCACCCAGCCCTCTTCCCTGGTGTGACATCCTCACTCTGTCAGCTGTGTGAGCCATGCAGTGATCCTTGGGGTGAGCCCAACCTCCCTCCAGCATCTGAAGGACGAGCAGGACGGGTTTTATTTAGTTCTCTCTTAATACTCCTTGTGGCACAAATCCCCCATGTTGGGGACCCTCCATCCAGGCTGTGGTCTTGCCCGACCCATGGGCACACAGCACCCACTGCATCAGTGCCTTACTTCAGGTAAGGAACCACATTTCCTAAATTCCATTCCTGATTAGCCGGCCCCTGTGTCACAGCAGCCCATTGGCCACCACTCGGCAGGAGGAGCAGGTGAACAGTCACCTCTGGCCTTATTTTATCCATCCTGACCACCTGCTTAACACAACCATTCAGGCCCTGGGTTCTCCCTTTTCCAAGGACACCAGTGGGACCCTGTCCTGGACAAAGCCCCACTTTGGGTGCCACACGAGGCTGCTGGAGCGGTCAGTGACGTGGGGCTGATGAGTCTGGCAGTGCCTGACCTCTGCTGAAATGTTCCTCTCAGCCTCACATTTTCCCTTTCTCCTTTAAGACCCAGGCAGGAGCCTGGGATGCTGCATGGGTGGGGCACAGCTTATAAAGACGTTATCATTAGAGGAAACAAACCCAAAAATCCCCTGAACTTTGCAAATGAACATAAGCAATGCCATTGAAAGAGCAATCATTTACAAATAAATCTCTGCTAAGGAAAGAAACCCCTACAAAGGAAAAGGGGCTTAATTCAGAGGCCTTGGCTGTGCTGTGGATCGCTGAGTGTGGCTGAACTGCCCCAGAAACGTTCTCATGGCAACACTGAGGCAACCTGACCCCAAGGCCCAAATACTTAATTTTATATAGGGACTTTTTTAAACTCACGAGGTCATTAGCTCTTCAGTCTGCACATCAGGACTGACTGTAGAGTTGCCACTATCCATTTGTTTTAAAGCAGCACTTAGACTTTTCTTCCCTTTCATTTTGTTGGAATTGCACGGGTCCCAACAAAATGATATGCAAGAATTAGCTTTTTATGAACAATACAATTCTGATTTTAAATCAGCACATGAGACAATTAATTTTGTAGGATAAGGAATCTGTTGCAAATATACAGCAGTACACCCACACATCACCATCTGCTGTGGAGAATTAAATGTACAACTCACAAATTAAATCCTGCAAAGTTGGTGCAAAAAGGTCCTTGCTTGAATTTAAACAAGGCTGTGGAAACCTGCAAACACATTGCAAAAGATCATGAAAACAATAACAAATTTGTCCATCTGTGAGTCAGTTCTAGCAGGGTTGGAGTTTTGTTTTGTTTTTTATATTGGTGCATTTGCAATAATTGTTGCAGCTTGCAATGCAAATTGTGTTAACTGTACTTGAGCTCTCCTGGCCAGGAAAAGTCACTCATGGAGGTGCTCCCTACAGACTCCATAACTTTATGCCACATCTTCTGTGCTTATGGGGGGTGGGGGGGAAACAACACAAATTCCTTTTCTATCATACTCAGTTTAGCCTCAATTTTGAAAAAAATTGGCAAATCTGGCAATTGTTGTGGATGTTTTATTATTAGATTTATTAACAAACACTGTTCCACTGAAGTGAGGAAAAATAAATATCAACAACTACTGCTGCCATGAAAAAACTGACAAACACAAATATCAGCATCCCTTTGACTCCCCTGAAGCCAAGCCTTCGTTCTCTAATTTTGCCTCTGATATTTTTCTAACATACTAATTTGAAACCTGCTCTTAATTTTACACCTGGCAGAACCACCTGATACTAAGTCACGTCTCCTGATCTCCTGCACCGAGGAGATGGTACGGAACCTTCATAGCCAAGTAAGGCAGTGAAGCCAGACCCAAACAAGCCAGTAGAACATGTGGTTATGTATGAGGAGGCTGGAGCATCCTGGAAGCCAAGCTCTTTGTAACCCTGTCTTTTCCATGCTTGGCTTTGACCCCCCGGGACAGCTGAGATTCCTGGGTGCTCTCTGAGAGCCACAGGCTGTAAATGAACCTGAGGCCTGCTCCTCACACTCTCATCAGCTGTGTGCCTTAAAAAAAGTTACCCTTCTCTTTCCCTTCTCTTTGTTTTTTTTAATAGGATGCCAGGAAAACGTGCTGACATTTTCTCTTGTTACTACTTCATTTTATTAATGAAAGAGCTATAAACACACTGTCTCAAAGCACACACTTATGCTATTAAGCCCATCAGCATCTGGAATTCTACCTGCACATCCCCAAAACTGTGAGGGCATGTAGGAAATACAAGATACAGCATTCCCGTGCCACAGACAAAAATTGCTCTGGGTTGGTGTTCTTAGAGATTTTAGCAGGGTTGTTTGTTTCTTTTTGAAAATGAAAACAGTTCCTAAACCCTTTCTGAGATGCCTGTGCTGTTTTAACATGCACTTATCCTCTCACACACCTGGGAAGTGCTCTCGGTGCACACACACCAAGTATAATTTATGCTGAGGGGCCTGTTACATGTTTAACTCAGATAAAGTGTATCTGTAATTAAAAAATGCAGCATCAGAGGTGCGACGTGCATGTAAATTTGCGGGAAGGATTCTATCAACGGCACGAACGCCGCTGAAGACTATTTAAAACCACAGCCTAATCAGAAAACTAGGCATCTATATGTATTTATATCAATATCACAAACCCCTTTGACATCCTCAGCACTGCTAGCACTCTGCCTAGAAGCTGACTTATCACAGCTGCCTTGGGCACGCTGGCATGCATAAAAAAATCAAGTGACTTGATTAATCAGTCGAAGTTGCTGAATCATGGGCTTGCAGCCCTGCCTGGGTAGCCTTGGCTATCGACGGGAAACCGTCAGCCTGGCATTGAGATTAATTCCTATCAGCTGGTCCACAGACCTGTGGGGCCCTTTGCCAGCATTTTTATGAGGAGGAGAATCTTAAAAATTTCAGACCTGAAAAATAGCTGTGTCAAAAGGGTGGCAGCGTGTGTGTGAGAAGAGACTCCAATGGTAAGTGTCAAAAGGGAAGAGGACCTCAGAAGAAGAGGCGGGAAAGCTGTGAGCAAGAAAATCCTGACTCCACTTGGAAGCTGCCTCCAACAAACAGAGCCAGAGGCTGCATGGCTGCACCGAGCAGCAGCTGCAGGTTGATCCCAACCTGAGCAAACCCCATCTGAAATTCAGCAGCCTCACCAAGGGAAGAGTAGGAAGAAATGAAGAACATGTGATATGGGTGGGGATGGAAAGCAAAAGTAGCCAGGCTGTAGCACCAGTGCAGCCATACCAGGAAAATGGGGACACTTTTGGGTCTCTGGGGCATGAACTACCTTGCCATGAGTTTTCAGAAGTCAGAGAGGCTGGGAAAAAAAGTGCTTTCCCTTAATGCATAAAGAGCAATTTGTCGAGAAAAAAGAGATAAATGCCTAGGGGATATGTTTTATTTGATACTCCCTGTGAAGGCTCCTTGCATGACTCACCCTGCCCAGTGTCCAACAATCTTCACCTCCTCTCAGGAGGGCTGGAGGCTTTGGGAGAAGGAGCTTCCTTCCTCTGCCCACCTGTGTGGGTACACCTTGAAGAATAACCTAGAAAACAGTTCACTGAGCCTTTCAGGGGCCATGTGCAGCAGCCCTGCTCTCTGGCCATGTGCCCTAGAAGGAAATGGTGCTTTTTGTCTCACCTGAGGATCCAACCAAGGATAACATCTTTAGATGGGAGAGTATGAACTGCATGACAAACAGCCACTGCTCCTCTGAAGGACCCTGACCCAGCCAGGAAACCAAGAAACTTTTGTTTAAAGAAACAAATGAACAAACAAAATCATACGAGTCCCTGGTGAGAGCTGGAGATGCAGAGCCCATAGATGCTGCCTTCTCCAGCTCCTTTCTTCCACCTGCCTACACTGCCCAGAAGATTGAGGCTGCAGTGGAGGACAAAGGCCTTAAAGGGACCAGTTCAGGCTCAAGACTTTTCCTCAGTTGCTGGTGCCTCCTTGCCCAGCAGACCGTAACAGAGAGAACCATGGTGACACATTTGCCAAATCTTTCCTGCCAGGCAGCTGGTAGAGGCTTTTGCTTTGCTTTTTCAGAGCGTGAGCTAAGTGCCCTTGAATGAGAGTCTAGAATAAAAGGAAAAGGAGGGTGAGGAGCCTTTGTACCAAACCTCTTACACTTCCTCCAAGTGTGACTCTGCTGCACTTGTGTATAATCATATTAACATATATTAGAGGAGTTGTGTGCCAGTAATGGAAGAGATTGTGAAACCACACTATCTTATCTAGTAAAATAGCCAGAGTAATAATATCATGTCAGCTAAATTAAAAAGAAGACACCGTTCAGGTTGATCACTGCCTAAACCCAATCTGTCTTTGGCTACACACATATGTATTTCAATATGAACTGACTGTGTGTGTATTTTCAATATTAAAAGATAAAATATTGTTCTTTGCCATGTTATAAACTAAGTTTGTGCAATGGAACAGATTTTTAAAGCTAAGTTAAAACCTCTTGAGAGTAAGGGGTTTATAATGGAAATGCTGACAGACTCTTAACTACAGCACTGGGATCTCTCTTGCTATTATGACCAGATAAACCAACAAGGTAATTCAATGTAGTGTTCCAGCTCCGAGACACTAACACACTCCTTCTGGTCCCAGGTGTTGAGGGAAAGTTAAATATAAAACTTAATAAAACTGCAGTGACTGACTACAGGGCTGGATGGTTGCCCCTGCACCAGGGAAGGGTGAATCTCTCTCCCGGGAAGGTGTCTGAAAGGCAGGCAGTGACCAGCTGGTTCAAGTGTGAGCTCTGGCTGGAGCCTTCTGAAGTTCTCAGAAGTCAAATGACTTTTGAAGGTCAAATGGCTGCTAAAGTCAGAAAGCTGTGAGAATCAAACCCAGTCCCTGCACACACTGCACACAAGAAATAACTAGAAATGCAGAGCAGGGTCAACACCCCCACCACATCTCCACATAACAGATGCTGAGGGCAGGATTTGTGCTCACAGGGGTTGGGGGGCATAGACCTGCCCTCTCTCCCTGCAAAATTGCCCTGGAAGTCTTCAGTTTAGCAACTGAAGTGCTGGGGAATCCAACTCCGCTCACAAAGCAACAGCTGGAGAGAAGCTGAGGAGTGGAGGGGTGTTCAGGCCTTGCTCTGTTGTTGGGGTTGTGCTAAGCTGGCACAGCAGTTCTCCAGCTTGTGTCCAAATAGATGGCAAAGCTGCCAGCAGCAGGAGTGCAGTTCATGCCGTGCTTTAACACCCAGAAAACTTTGCTACTCCTTTTTGTGCCACTTACAAAATTACTGACACTACTAGAAGGTGCACACACTGCCTCTACCTACACATAAAATCCTGAGCAAACTTCCCGAGGTTGGTGGGCTGGTAGCACTGCCTTCTGTCAAGACCGTCTGACATTTCCAATTACAAGACTCTATTTTCAGCTGCTTATAACTGTCATATTTTGACCAGTAACTTGTCATTTTCCATCCTGGGCATCTGCCGCGGGCTGAATTTTTTTGGAAAGCTTCAGCCAAAACAATATAGCTATTCCCAAGGGCAAGGCCAGGGAACAATGCACTGTTTTGTAATGGTAAAAAAGAAAAAGAACTGACATCCTCTTCTTTAAGATGCACCACAACTCCTCACGGTTTGGATAGGGGAGTAGAAATTTAGTCGACTTGTGACCTTTGTATTAAGGATGTGCCTTTTTGTTACTGCTGTGAAAATCTATGCAAGTGTGGCCAAGTGAAAGCATTTGGAAAAAATCCAATCTGACTTTCTCAGCAAAGACGTTTTTTCAGTGAAAATCCTAAAAACTCTGAGGATCCTGCCCTGCTGGGCTCATCTTGCTCTTCAGCTTGTCCAGAAGGGAGTAGCCCTATCCCAAAGGCAAATAGATGGAGAGAGAAAAGACAGAACTGGAACAAGGAGGAAATAGTGGGGAACAGGCAGAGTGATTTGCACCCACCAGAGTCTTTCCATGACTGGGGACGGGATCCAGAATCCTGAGTCTTGCCATCAGGAGGCTGCCAGGGAATGCTGGGAGATCCCACCGTGCCCAGTCGGAAGTGGCAGGTTTTACAGCTCTGAGCTCGGCGTGGCTTTTCCTGGGTTCACAGCCCACCAGCAGGAGTTGCAGCTGGAAGTGCTCCACTCTCTGGAAATGAGATGCCAAAATGAACAGCATACGTTTAGCAACCCCATGCAAAACGCTGGGTTAAACGACCTTCCCAGGCCCACAGAGCAGGCTTTTGGCAGGGCCCAGGTCTGCAGGGCACCGTTCAGGTGGCTGATCTGGGACAGCATCCTGTACCCAGCTGCATTCCCACAGCCCTCTCAACCTCCACAGCATATGAAGCGGGGACTTGCGGAAAACAGCATCCCTGACTCACCTGTGCTCCCAAACCCACCCTGAGCACCACCCTGTCCTGGACCCAGGGTGTCAGAGGGAACATGTGACACCAAAACCACGCATAATTCACGCGCTCAAGTGGTGCAGGTGGCTTCTGTTAGTTGGTTCCCTGTG
Organism: Chiroxiphia lanceolata; assembly: GCF_009829145.1. NCBI lineage: Eukaryota > Metazoa > Chordata > Aves > Passeriformes > Pipridae > Chiroxiphia > Chiroxiphia lanceolata. The sequence goes on from NC_045645.1 coordinate 7,774,327, forward strand.
TTTTGCATGTAGGAATAGAATTATTCCTTATGTCCTTTGAATATGGAAATCCAGGAGAGAGAAAATGGAGGGCGTTTTCCTTCTCTATACTTTCCTTTGACTGGTGCATCCTGCCTTTACAGAAAGCTGATGTTTACTACTGCGATACATTTATTTTGAAACTCAGTTCATCTGCTGTAAGAAATTACTCAGACCATTAATTTTGGAAGCCAATGCTGAGAGATCACGAATGTTAAGAATTCTAATTATGTTGGGTCTGGAAAATTTAATGAATAAAAGAGACTTTTCATAAGCATCTCAAGCCATAATATTTTAATGCTATTGGCATTAATTAAAATATCTAGAATTTTTAAAGGAACCCTGTCCTTATCCCTTTAAATATTTTACTTCTACCATTAGAAAAGAAGCAGAATTTTGCTAAACCCACAAAAAATAATGTTCTTTGTGGCTGATCATCTCATTTATAATCGTGTCATGGCGGGAACAACCTTTTGCTGAAATTTTGTTTATGCTTCAAAAATTTTCTCCTAATAACTTTTTCCCCATCCCCCCCTTCCCAAGCACTAGCAGGTCTGGATTTGTTTTCTGTGCAGGGCTGGGAAGACAAAAGTCCAGATGATTTGGCGTTGTACAAGGGACTGAACTCTCAGTGTCTGATTAATGATACTATCCATCTCAGAAGGTAGTGATTCCCTCCTTTAGAGCTTAGGGGAAAAAATAGCCTAACCTTTGAATTCATATTTCATCATCTTCCACTGGCATTTGTGGCTTTTCGCAGGACACAGGGCTGCGGCTCTCGGGCAGTCCCAGGGCTCAGTGGCAGCAATGCTGCTTTCCTCCCCACACCAACCAGCACAGAAAATGCTTTGGGAAAGAGGGGGGCAGCTGCCCTTCTGCATCTGCTTTGCAGGCAAGGTGGTTTCGGTGCCACGTCCTGTCTGCTTGGCAAAAATACCTGGCTTTTCTAGGGAACACCCTTGCACTGTGGGATGGGCAGATCATGACTGCCAAGGTCTCTGTTGCTTGAGCTGTGAATGCAGAGGCCAGAGACAGCTCTGGCATGGCTCTGAGGTCTCGGGAAGTGGGCTCATTCCCTGACTTGAGCACTCAGATGAGCTCAGAAAGATAAAAGGGTTTTGTTGTCTCTGATCTTAAGATCACGGGTTTTTATTTGGATTTTTCTAACTATCTAAATATAAAGTCACTTGCTAGTTAATAATAGTATGGCCTTACCTTATTTGATGGTGTTCTCACTTTTTAAGAGTTTCTAATTAAAGGAGGGACACAGGAACTGCCACATGCTGCTCAACCATTGAGAAAATGGAGCCAGGGGATTTTCCAGGCACCAAACATACCAGGAACTGCCTTGGATGGAATCAGCACTGTGCCATTGCCTGGGCAAGGCAGGGTCAGGTGAATGGAACACCAGGCACAGCAAAGAATCTTCCATGCCCTCAGAGGCACTTAAAGAGGCATTTTCTCTTGAAAAGACCACAACTGTAGCCACCAGAAAAGTGAAAACAGCATTTCCCCAAGAAGAGCAAATAGCAGAAAGAGGAGGTTGAGCTTTATTTCTGCCAAATTGGGCACAACCTTCTCTGTCTCAGAGGTGCTTGGCACAAAACAAAGCCACTGCTGTTGGGACGCTGCAGACCAGTGCGTCGTAGCAAAGAGGCAGGTCACTGCTTGCTGGCAGTATTTTCTCCTCCAGTGCAAATATGCTGATTCAGCAGGCTGCCAAGCTCGCTTCTGCTTATTTCTGTGTGCTGGGCACAGCCAGGTGTCACACAGGTGAGGCTGCACATAGACATACAGGAGGCCCAGAGGGCTTTTATCTATTTTCTCCATGTGGCTGAGAGAGCACTCAAAGGCACCTGCTGATTTTGTATGTTCGGTGCCGCAGAGAGGAAAATCGATGTGGGAACTACAGATGGCTTCAGTGTTACAGAGTAGTCCAGGCTGCTTTTCGATGGAAACAGAACTGATTTACTCTTAACAACTTAACTTTACTGACCATTATATTTTGTTTCATTATTCAAAGGCAAACACTGAAGGAGCATGTTGTGAACACAGTTCTTTCAGGCGGAAGGAGGTGAGAACCATTTGTGCAGCATTTCAGACACTTGTTTTAGTGACTTCACATGGTTTCAGGAAGCTTTTCTTCTAATACTGAGCTGCCTTTAGCAGGTCTTTTTTTTCCTATGCCTTGGGATCCAGGATCATTTCCGTGTTTATTCTGCACTCCAGTGCTATCAGCCATCCTCAAGTGTTTGTCTCATCACTTTAGAGACTGCATCCCTACCCAGGAAAACAGTGAGGGACCAACTTTCTGCTCTCTGCAGGTTTTTCTCCCAATAAGCTGGAAAATAATGTTTGTTTGGCTCATATTCTTAGCTAGCTGTGGACTCCCCACTGATACCCCCTGCCCTGTCAATTGCTGACTAATCGTGCCTGCAGTAAAAGTAATCCAAACTGGGGAGTTATTCAGCAGCAGCAGAAGGACCCATTAAAACAGATTATGCTCTCTGCTCTGTTTCTGTCCTTATCCTGAGGGATCACCCTGCCTAGGCACTGCCCCAGGGCACACGGACTCAGGGCTCTGCAAAGTCACCCTGGATGTCCCCTCAGCTGGGCTGCAAGGCTCATCTCAAGGGGCCAGGCAAAATCCAGGCCAGCGGGGTCTGTACCCCAGGGGACCCGCCTGCGAGGTGATGTTAACAGGCAGGCTGTCCAGGAATGCTTCCAGGCAGGAAGCTGTCCAGGAAGCTGCCGCGATGGTTTTTTAGCTTTCTTATCCTTAATACACAGGCAGCAAAGTAGGTCTGTATTTGGGTTGATTGAGCCTTCCTCTGAGGCTTCAAGGGGAGCAAACCCCTACAGCATTCAGGCCCTAAAGAGAAAAAAATAATGCACAGTAGTGATGTCCTGGAGTTAATTCAGCTTTGAAACTCAGTGGCTGCTTGGCATCAGGAAAGACCCTGGCCTGGGGAGAGGAGCAGTGTTTATGCTGGCTATCTAGTCTTTGGTATGTCAGAGAATCAGAGAATGGTTTAGGTTGGAAGGGACCTTAAAAATCATATCATTCCAACCTCCCTGCAATGTGCAGGGACACCTTCCACTAGATCAGGTTGCTCCAAGGCCCATCCAACCTGCCCTTCAACACTTCCAGGGATGGGGCAGCCACAACTTCTCTGGGTAGCCTGTTCCAGTGCCTCACCACCCTCACAGTGAAGAATTTCTTACTAATATCTAATCTAAACTTACTGTCTTTCAGTTTAAAGCCATTCCCTGTTGTCCTGTCAAAACAAGCCCTTATAAAAAGCCTCTCTCCATATTTACATCCTTTTCCCTTAGAGCAGCTTGGTTACAAGGCCTTTATGTCTGTCACCGTGGGTTTTGTTGCTGCTTTGAAGACCCCATCTCCAGCTCAGCACCTTGCTCCTATGCTGGCTTTTTGGAGGTCCTATGCCTCTGTCTCTCCACCAGCTGTGCCAAATGTGGACTCCACGGCAAGGTCTGCTGCTCCAGCTGCTTTTGCACTAATCCTGTGCCTGCCATTTCACCCCTCGAGGTGCCCATCTCTTTCCAAGTTGCCTGTACTCTTCCATTCAGTGCCTCAGTATGCCCACGTGTGTCTCTGGAAGTCATTTTTCTCGGGCACGGTGAGCCAGTCTGACTGCAAGGATCATCATCCTCCTTCCAACCTGCTGTACAGAATAACATATACAATCCTGTTACCCCCATGAGCTTAATTCAGCCACCTGCAGCCGAGCTGTGGCCGCTGCCAACAACACACGAGCTGCTCTGTGGGGTGTCAGAGAGGGCCTGTAGCTGGAGGGTGAGGGACACCAATAAAATGGAGTAACCTCGATTGGGCAGTGAATCAGCCACCCCTTCTCCTGTGGAAAGCACTATGCATGGTTAATGCCACATGGCTGGACCTTGCTGGGCTTCCTCTCCCCACTTTGTTTAATTGTGTGACATTAAAGCTACCCCTAAGCCAGGAGGACAGGCGTATGCAGAATGTACCTACTTACCTTGCAGGTTTTTAAACTGACTGAATTCAAATAGGTTATGTAAAGCAGCACAATCTACACAATTTAAATTGGCCTGACTTCTGAAAGCTGCAGGTTCCAGCACCTGAAAGAAAGCCTGCAGCTAGGCTGAGTATCCAAGGGAGGTCCTCTTGGCGTACAAAGATCAAGCACAATCTGAAATTCAAACATACCTTTACGCCTAGTTTTTATCTTATTTCAGTTTCACGCAAAATAATGTTGCCCTAGAAATGAAATTTCCCCGTGCGTCTGCCACAGCTCTACAATGGCCATTTAGTGGAGCAGCAAAGCAAAGCACCAGGTACTTGACAGCTCTTTTTGTGTCACTCGCAACATGCCTTCTAATTCTAGAGAGCTACTGCCATGTACTCCAACAGGGTTTCTTTGCTTTCCTGAAGCAGTTACATGACTTAAGAGTTTGGTCATCTTTTCTGCTAATCAGAATTGTATATAGGAACAGGACACAGGTAGAAAGCCATGCATATTAAAATCTAGCTTGCTCAGGACACCAGTAATATGATCTATGCAGCTCTGCAAAAGGAATTTTTATTATTTTCTCATCTTAACACGGTAGCATTAATATTTCATTACTAGATTTCACTATGATTTTGGTCCTGTTACTGTCTCAACCAATTTATTGCTTGAGAAGGTTATTTTTAATCTTCAGCAGTAACTGAGAATATACCCTCAGAAAACCTTTCCCAATGTGGAATTTCTTTGCTGTTTCATTATAATTGAGGTGATGCTGTATCCAACAGCTCTTTATGAGAACAAAATATATACATCAATTTTAAGAGAGGAGGGAGGCTTATCAGTTTCTAGCTCAAAAGTCTGTGTTCTCTACTTGTCTTAATTTGTAATTATAGAGTTTCAGGCATTAAGAATGGGGAGAATGAGCTAAAAAGATGTGATCTGATACAGAAAGGCTGGGTTTAGCACTGAGCACTCAGTCCAACTGGCTTCTGCAGTACTACAGCACTGATGCTCCAGCAGTTTCCCTTTGAAAAATGAAGATGTTTGTTTGGGCTCTGATTCAAATAAGGTTGAGGGTATGAAAGCACAGGCAGCTTTAGGCCAGATTTGTTCTTCTCTAGGCTTGTGATTTAGGGCCCTGTATCTCAGAGCCAGTCCTGGCAGCCAGAGAATAAGAAAGGGCCAAAGACTTCACGGAGAGTCTGGTCTTAACCTCGTCTCCCACCAGCCTTAAGGCAGCAGAACAGGGTTTAGCACCCAGGGCGTGCACTAACTATAAGAGTTAAAAACAAGTCTCAAAAAAAGGTCTCTCAGAATCTGCTTCACAGTTACAAAATGTTTCTCAGTGTCAAACACAAGTAATTAGTGTTATTTATTCATCCCCTTACCAATGTGAAAAACATCTCAGTCCCCAGTTGCAATTCCCTCCAGCCAGGTACTGCCGGTGATATTGCATCTCCCCTTAATTCCAGCCTGACGGATGTAGGACAGGATGTGCCATTTTTGTCCCTTATCCTACCCTGGGGAGTCTGCTCTCTTTGCTTTGTGGACAACTTCCTTGTCCTCTCTAAGCGCAGGGTTATTTTCCCAACTGTTTTGAGGATATATAAGATAGCAGAGAGGTGCTGGCAGTTCTCTATCAACCACTGACATGAAGCATAACTGGTCCTTCACCAGCTGGGAAACCAGGCTATTCCCAAAGGTACAAAGAGAGGCACAGGGATGCTGACCCAGCCCCACAACAAGTAGATGAGTTGCCTGTTTGTCCCCTTGGATATGAAGTCAAAATATTCCCCTGTATGTTATCATGTCTCCTGAGGGACTCTTCCTTCCTCAGCTGCCCAAACCCTTCCCTAAATTCTATCTGGAGCAATACTGTTATGTACCTCCCTTCCTATGTGCAGAAACACCCATGCAGGGGTTCCCCTGGGCTCCCTTGTATCTCTCCAGAGTGTATCCCAAGCAGCTCAATCCAAAGAAAACCATGGATCTGGCACACTGCCCCTCGGTGTGCAGCCTGGCACAGCATTAACTTTCACAGGCACTCATGATGCAAACTTGACATGACTCAGTGCAACAATGAATCCACAGTGGTCTCTCTGTACAATACCTTCTCCTCCTCCTCTCCCAACCTGTGTGTGAGTCCAAAGGATGGCCTTATGTCTCCCCCTTAATCAGTTTATCAAGAAAACATCTGCACTCCCCCTTTGTCATGTCCCTAACCCAGGACAGCCTGAAAGGATCACCAAGGTACAAACCACCAAACCAGCCCAAAGTCCCAGTGCAGTCTGCCTGATGACAGTCACACATCAGCAGCTCTCCAGCAGACCTCAGTACACCTCAAGTACTGCACTTTGAGGGCTTTTACGGTTCAAGTGCTTGTTCTGAAACCCCTTCGGGGGTAATCACAGCTCTTCTAATTTGGGGAGTTAAAACCAATTCAAAGCAGAACCAAAGGACACAAATTTTTCACTCTGACATTTCATGTGTCTCAAACCTCTCCCAGCCTGCAGGTGAGTGGTCCCAAACAGAATAGATTCAATGGGTGCATAAGTATTTGTGAAAATATATTTTGGGGAGAAACCAGGTGGGCTCATACTTATCCCTTTAACAGACTCCAGAAATGATGCTAATCCAAATCAAATGGTCTGTCTTTGACACAGCATCAAAAACCTCATAAAAGCCCTCCTAGATTCTAAACTTTGGGTACATTCTTCACAGGGAAAATGAGCAGCAGGGCAGATTTTCCATTGAAAACATTTTCTCCTGTGATTCTTCCTGATCTGAGAATTGTAACAAGTGCATGGAAATTACAAGCTGCTATAAAAATTACAGAGACTAAAACTACCATTTTATCCTGCATTAGAACAATTTTAACATTGTTAGAGGAATACATCTATGCAATTTTAAAATTATTTGAGTCATGACAGAAAGACTCACAACTGCAATATTTATCTTTCAGATTCATCTCAGGATGTTCCTGAAGACTTGTGAGATGTCACGTTATATAGCATTTTGTGGGGACTGGAGAAAGTCACTTTGACAAGCAACGCGTGTAAATTGGAGCCATTGATTATGGAGGATTTAATTTTATCTGTTCTGTATTCATGGTACAATAAATAAAAAGACTTCAGTGGTCACTGTAGGACTGCAACAACTTCTAGAGAAATGCAATTTATAGTTGCATATTTTTAACAGCGAGCTTTGGCATACATTTGATTAAATTCTGCTTTCCAGTGCACTTAATGAGAATTCTAATTCTCTAGAGATTTCTATAGGCATGCCAGGTAAAGAGGAGTCTATCAAGTCAGAGCTGTGGTTGTTAGTACAAGGAGCTGGTTCCTTTGAAGAGAAATAAAATTCATAAGCATGCATGCATATATTTTAATATTGCCAAGATACATATTGGCAGAGCAAAAAATAGTAAGAAGATTTATTACCCACTCTATTTCCCAGTGTATACAAATGCAAGTGATACTTGTGAGGTATAACATCTTTCAGGCATGTGTTTGAACTGAGTGGCTAGAGCAAAGCTTATTTATTTTGGGTTCTCAGAAAATTTGAGGTTGATTTGGTCTCTAAATTTCAACAAGTTATCCCATTGATTTCTCTGACTGATGAGCAAGGCATAAGACTTCTAAGGGATGCAATGTCAACTCCTGACTGAGGGCTATCCACTGCTCTAAATAAACAGGGCTAAAAAATTGAATAACTTTTTCTTACCTGCTTCTTTCTGGTATCTCTCTGCTACAGCTCTCAGATTATGATCACTTTTATAAGGACTATCTCACTACCACAACCATCTTCATACATCAGCTTGGAAAAGAAGTTCACCCTTCCTGGTAGGAATACTGGGGGTGTCCAGACAGGACACCTCCTCCCTATATAAATCTGTAGCCCCAACCTCACATCAGGTAAATTCTATAAGAGATAGTTTAGTTTTGGCAAGTGTTTTGTCCTTGGCTGCAGAGCTGGGAGAAGGACAAACTTTGTCACCACATAACCCGTTAGGGGAAACTCCTTGGAGCTGATAAAATCCATCCCTACTACTGCCAAAGGTGGAGCACATGGTGAATGAGGGTATGGCCTCACTGGGACTGAAGGCACAGATCAGTCCTGGAAGCAGTCCTGAACTACCTTCCATTTACACCGAGCACAGTGGCAAGTTCCTCTTGTTCCAGGCTACCTTCTTCTAGCCTGGATATTGGGAAGTCTGAGTGAAACCCTGGACACAGTCATCTCAGTGGCAAAACCCCATTCATAGGGGTTAAACCAGTATAGGTGTATCTCTCAGGTTTGTAAAAATTATGACAGTTTTTCATTTCCAAACTTATTCTGGTTTCTGAGAACTGCTGAGTTTATTGATTACTGGGGTTTTGAGTAATTTTTGAGTGTGAAAGTATTAACAAGAATACCTAGTCATATAATGCTTTTAATCTGCAGATTTCAAATTAACTAAGGAGTTTAGTAAGTTTTTACTCACCTTTCTGATGGGGACCCAGAGGCATGCAGGAGAGATTTGCTGTTCAAGATAGCAGAAGGGGACACTGCCAAGACAGACAGAGCACACAGTTTGAAACTGTACCCAAAACCACATTCATCAGGTCACAGTATTATTCTCCAGGTGAGTATACTTTTCTTGCCGTCATTACCATTAGCCCTGGAATTAAACTAGAATCAGTCTCCCCTAAAGAATGAAAAAAAAAAACATAAAAAGCCTTAGTTTCTACCATTTCAGTTGTCACTATCTGAACCAGTGGGGTTTTTTTAATACTGACCCATGCTCAATTCTAATTCTTACACTGGATTTAAAAACAAAACACATTAAAAAAACCAACCAAACCCAAAGAACATGAAAAGAAGAAATTAAATGTAACTTGTGCTTATGCTGATTTTCAGAAATAGGTTAATAAACATTGCTTAGATGAAAGGAGCCTCAAGCGTTAAAGAAAGAAATCAGAAGGTCTCACTTAAGTGATTTTTTGGCAGGAATCAAATTAACGAATATGATATGGATTGCTGACAAGGTGCTTGATCATTCTCTGCAGTGAGGATTTTTTTTATGTATATATTTATTTATATAGATAGATATATATGCATGAGCTTGTGTTTGAGCTGATTCCATTAACACTTCATTTGATAATGATAAATAGCATTTTTATTGAAAAGGAAAATATCGAAAAGTCCTGATTTGCAAGAGCAAGTTAGAATGTATGACATTATTATGTCCTACTGCATTTTCTTCTCCTTTAAAAACCACAAGCCCTCAATGCTAGTATAAAAGAATGCAAACATTTTATTTAGCCCATAGACAATCTTCCTCCAATTCAATCTGCAAATAACACAAAGTATTTTTTTGTAAGAGAGTGGAGGATAAAATAAAAAAAAAAAAGGAGACATAAAAGAGACTTAATTAGATCATGGAACTCTTTCTTAAGCAGTATAGCATCTTAATTTCTGGTAAATTCAAGCAACATCCATCTGGGGGTTGATTCTGTCAGTCTGTATCTGTGTCTGTCTGCCTTTATCCATCTCTCTAGGCATCCATCGCAGTGGCTTCAGAGCACCACGGAAGGATCGGGAGCTCTGCAAGCAGCGGAGCTGCAGAATCCAGCCCCTCTTTGACAGTGATTGGCTCTGACATTGACAAGCACTTACACCCCTTTCTCTGGCTCTTTTTGTTTGGCCTTAGATACACGTGTTGTCTGGCAAAAGTTAAAAATAAAGCATTTAGGGCTACGCTGTGGTCAGTTTTCATGTGCCTCCGCAGTGCGAGGGGGAGGAAGGGGAGGGTGGAGGCGGCCGCGTCTCGGCGTTCTGCACCACTCGCATCAAGGTCAGCCAGAACTGCTGCGAGAGCAAAGCCGGTGCCACCCAGAGCACGTGGTGTGCTATAAAAGATGTTTTCCTCTTAGAAGTAATCACCTGAAGGTCCGGAGGGTCTAAGAGATGCTCAGGCTTTGCCCCCACTGATTCAGGCAGCAGATTTAGCTGGCCACAGCCCGATGCAACCAGCTCCTGAGCCCCAGGGCTTCTTTGAAAATTTTCCATCAAAACTTTCACGGGAAGTATCTGATTTCCTTGAAAATGTCAGCATGTTTTTATTTCATTCTGCAAGGCAAATTAAATATGGAAAATGGAAAAGATATTAGCAGAAACCCAGAAACCCTAATGGCTGGGGGAGGGGACGGTATTCACTTTGTCAATGAGAAGCTGATATTTTCAGCTGAACATCTTGGATTAAAACAGTGATGGCCTGACCAGCAAAAGAATAACTGAAGACACCCAGCTCTTATTTATGACCAGCTCTATTTCAGATATTTATGCAGTAAACTGACTGCTTCCCCCTACCTCACCAGAGAGGTGGGTACAGGCAAAATATTTCCCCCTCCCCAGTTTAAGGCTAGAGAATCTCTTTGCTACCCCTGTCTGCCAAAGCTGCAGAAGTGTCATAACCCTGCTCTGGATCAGTGGTGCTGGGGGCTCACCTGAGGGGACTTCAGGGTTAAAAGCTAAATTGAACTTATATGAATGTGGGACCAGAATGGATGAGAACAGGAGTCTGAGACAGAGTGCACTGATTGCAGAGCCCAGTGTGCTGCTACAGCTGGCAAACATGCTGCTGAAGCCCTCAGACATGTACCCACCCCCATCACAGAAATAGTTACAGGGGTTCTCCCCACTGCTGCTGTGGAAGGCTTTTCTGAAAACTCATATCTTTCATTAGAAAACCTCTTCTAAAATACAGGATAACTTACTGATGATTACTTTACAGTGACTTATTAACAATATTGTCGAAGCTTAAAAAAATCCTCTTCATTCTTATCCTGTTTGTGGATGATTTTTTGCAGGCTTTAGTATTCTAAGGCACAATCCCCACTCCCCCAATGATCTATTCACCTCTCTCTGCTCCTGCTCTAGGTTGAATTTCTTTCAAACAGAAGTGGCTACAATTGGTCACTACATTCCTGAAAAAGTCTTACTAAAGCCTTCTAAAGGGCATTCATTTTTTTCCTAGCTCGACTGGAAATGCTTCTTTTGATATAGTGCCAAATATATGCCCCATTCTTCTGTATCAGTCCAACTGACAAGCCTTACCTTATATTAGAAATTGTCATTAGTTCCCAGCTACCTGACCTTGCTACTTGAACTGTTCAATGTAATCCCATTTATATCTCCCCAGTCCCTGAGGATATTCTGTTTTTCTGTATGCTGTCAGCCTCCTTGCTATTGACAAACCCTCCCACCTCCAGCCATCAGCACATTTCTCTAGCAGGTTCTTTTTGTGATTAATGAAAATATTAAATGATATTGGTCCCCAGACTGTGCCTTCAGAAACTCCACTTTTAGCTCCCTCTAACCTGGCATTTCCTCTTTCAGCATCATCTGTTATTATCTCCTATAGCCAGTTTCTATTTATTTTACAATCCTGGGCCTAATCTTCATCATTCCCAATCAAACAATTCTCCGTGTGGCTCTGTGTCAGATGTTTCTCTCCCAGTGTATATATATCACATCTATGGCCGTTTTCTTTGTCTAAAAAGATCAGGATAATCTAAAGATTATCAAGTTAATCTCGTAAATCTGCTTTTGGTAAACCTATTCTGTGTGTTATCCTACTTCTTCCATTTGCTATGCTCTCTATTACTCCACTTTCGAAAAGCACTCTAATGCCTTGTGTACTACTGATGTCACATTAATATGTCTATGTTTAACTAGATCACAGATTTTTTTCACATCTTCAATACAGGCATCATGTTTGAAATTTCTCATACCTCTCCTACTTTAGCAGAGTCCTAAATACCCTTCAAGCAGAAGTGCAGTTTCAAATGCCGATTCCTTCAGACTACCGTGAGGCAGATCTCGGAAACTGCTCCTTGAATTTTACTTCTGCCTCAAAGACACCATTTTGATCCCCCCAAACTCGCTCCCACAAAGCCAGGTTTCTGCCACCCAAGTACAGAACCGTTGTCAAGATTGAACACCGAGTCACAAAATCATCTCAGTTTTGGAAAGCCTCTGTGCCAACCTTAAACCCAGCTTCCCTCAAGCCAACCTCACTGTTATTTTCCTTGCTGTCATCTAATTTTGATGGCTGAAAAACCCTACTGTTTGTTTTAATTTCTTTTGCAGTTTCTGGGTAGACTAATTCTCATTTTACCTCTGTGATTTTGGATCTTACATCCTGTTGATTGCTGTTTCCATTCCTGGGAGACTTTACTATTTTGAAATTTCAGAATTTCCTTTCAGTGAAAATACCTGCAGTGGAACAATATCAGCAGAACATTTATTCTGAATCATTGCCAAAATTCGTTATTATCCTTTTTACAGTATAACACAATTTCTTCATATTTATTGACTTCGATAGTGTCTTATATTTGAAAAGCATTGCTTCACAGATTCAGAACAGCAGATTCACTGGAGCTGAACATGAATGTCTGATCAGAAAGCAAACTTCTAGTCCTGTGAGCAGTTGGTATCAGGGTTCTGTATGGACCACCCGCTATGCATATTGATTTGGCTGAAATGTAACCATGCAAAGTGTAGCTGCAGCTGGAAATGTCCCCCAGTCAAAACAAAGCTCCTGGATTTAATCTTCCTCTGACTCTATATCAAGTTTGCAAGTCAAAAGAGGGTTTCTCTAAAGTCACCTTTGAAAGCTCACTTTCAGATCCGCAGTCAAACCCTGCCTTTATTTCCTCCTCCCTAATCACCAGCACCAGGCTGCATGATTAGCAAGTGAATGACAATTCAGGACCCACTGCAAAGCCCAAAGTGCAGGCTCATTTGATGATCAGGCCTTTTAATTCAAACTGAAGAAGGGATATGGCAATCCATCCACTTCTCCACGGTAATTTTGGCTTTGTAGGGCTCTGAGCTTAAAACTGTATTGTGGAGTCTAATGGGGACTGTGTTGACAGCGAAAAACAACTTTCTGGAATACACATTTGTCAAACTTCTGAGTTAAACACCAGGCTCCACATTTGCAGAGCCCTCTCTCTGAACATAGGCATCCCTAGCAAGGTGCAGAGTTCTGGAGCTTCACAGGTTTGGCAGTGGAAATGCCTGTGCAATGCTCAGAGAACCACCCTGTTGTTCCCACCATACAGTTCAGCCTCCAAAGCAATCCAATGAATTCACTGCTTATTTCTATCAAATCAAAAACTAGAATAAAATATTTCAAGTGGTCTGGGCCACAGATCTTGTTTCATAAAGAAATAGATGTATTTCAAATATATCTGTTAGTTATATCAATTCAGTCTATTCCTAATATTTGGTATATTAGGTATACTTTGGGTTACTGTACTATTTGCCACTCATTCTTCTGGATTATATATGAAAAAGCCACACTATTGCATCTGTACTAGAAGGCAGTTTGTCTTAAGCCTATGCTCAAATGCAAGTCTACCACTGAACTCTATCATGCCAAGCCCAAAATTAAATGCTGTGACAAAGCAGGGTCTAGACCTCCAAAGTTCCATGTAAAAGGTGAGATCCTGCCTACACAGCAAAATTGACATGGCTGTTGTGCTTGGTGCTGTTAGAGGCTTTGCTGAACAGCTATCAAGGTTATCTCCCACGGTAGCTTCTATAGGAGTGTCAGAATAAAGTCACATTTGGGTATAATTCAATTATTTTGGTCTCTTACTTTCATATTCATATTGCTATAACATACTGAAATGCCTGTACAGTTCAACTTCTTGCACACAGATGAGCCTTGATTGTAACTGTTAATACCTTATGGAAGACAAGTGTCACACCCAGGTTTCATATATAGGAATTGAAACATACAGGTTCAATGACTTATCTAATGACAGCTCTGAGACACAGCTGCCAAGTCAAAACTGAATTCACCATTTCAGCCTCATGCACATGCTCAGCTCACTTCAATATGAGATATTTCTGTAACACCTTTTAAAACTAACGAAAGCACTACCCTGCTTGGTAAATCAGATTATAGTTTCTCTGTGCAATAGGAATTAATTATTAAAAATGCCTCCAATCTTAATTTTAAGCATTTCCTTATTAGTACGTAACTATATCCTGGGCTTGGTACCACTGAAAAGGCTATTCTTGCCTTAACATCTAGAAAAGATTATTAATGTTCTATATCTGTGGTTCTGTGGTATTGATTTGCTGCCCCAGTTAACAGGAATATGTTGCTAAGGTAAGTAATGTATTTCTACCCCTTTCTTTATTGAATTGTCCTCTAAGTGAAGAAATCTGGCTCCCCTATACTGAGAATTATCTTGTTTCCATTGATAAGATGGCAAAAAACAATATAGTATCACGTGCTTTCACATTCCAAGTAAACATTTCCATTTTGTTCACTGGCACACAAAGTAGAATATTTATTCAGATAACCACAAGGCCACATATAATAAATGGATAATATTTAAAAAATACAAAATAATGCTTGGATAATGTGACTTTAAGCAGTAACTTCTTCCTATCATGAATTTTGCTTTGATACTTGTCTTCAGTTTCATTTAGAATTCCCAGCCCTTCATTATTAAATTATAACCTACAAACTATTAAAATTTACCAATTAGAACTGACAGATTTTTTTTTTTTTCAAAGCGAAGAGTTAAGTGTTGATTTATTGCAAAAAATATTCGCATCCCTACCCTTCGAGCACAACCAGCATCTGCCCAGCTCACTCACAGTAGCTGCTGGATTTACCAGCCCACGCTCCCCCATGACTGCAGGTACTGGGAGGTGTCAGGGTAATGCACTTGTCAAAAAGACAAATGCAACTCGAGGATGTATCCAGGAAGGTATTTCCAAATGCAAAGACTTTACACCGCCGCGCAAGGAACTTGTGTCGCCTCTTTGAGACAGTCTGAGTAATTGTGCTCTTCGGAATCATGAACAAAAATTTCCAACGGGTACAAAGAAGGACAACTGAGACAAGGAGGGATGAGGGGTGAAAGCAATAAGAAGAGGGATGAACAGTTTAACGTGGAAAAAAAACGGGGAGAGAAAAAAATTCTCTGCTACAGGGGACTGCCAGCACTGAAGCAAAAACTAAAAGTGAGATAAATTTAGGCTAAAGTAGAAGATTTCTAAACATAAGATGCTCTAGAACAGGCTCCCATAACAGTAGTGCAGCAAAAGAAGTCCAAGATGCCTGCAAGATGGAACTTAATATAAATGTAAAGGATTATGTGATTTGAGCACCAGTAACAACTGGGGGTTTGACTTCCTGTTTGTTTCCATTGTGAATTAACAATGCAACAATCAGACTTTTACTTGAAGCATATTATCAATAACAATGTGTAATTTTATGTGGTTTGTGTGTTGTTGGAGCTGAGGTCCTCTTCCAAACTCCCCAAAGGAAATGCAACTAGTACAAAGGCAACTAAGCTGATGAGTTTGAAAATGTGATTGAAGTGGAATGTGTTAAAAAGTTAGGAGGCAGAAAGTGACTGGATCATAGTTCAGCCCAGGTCCAAGATAGAGCAGGTCCAAACTTGTCTGGGAAAGCAAAGGATGTCCAACCACAGCAAAGCAAAATTCTGAGATAGCTCCTAATTGAAGAGAGCAAAGAGAACTATCTTCACACATAATCAAGAAGAAAGACAGAGATCTTCCAGAGGAACTATCACAGAGTTGGGCTGAGAAGGAAGGAGGTCCCTGGTCAGAAAACACCCCTCTGCAGGTGAAGCCCACTACTGAAGTCAGGTACCTGAGAGGGAGAAGGTCACTTCTGCAGCTGTCTCCATGCAGGAGATAGAAGTTTCCTCTTGTTTCAGGCTGGTATTACAGTCCACCATGAAACCCAACAACTACAGTCAGAACAACTCTCTAGGTCAGCCAAATCCTGGCAAAATTGCCAGCTATAAGTTTGTTGGTAATTAATTATTTTGAGAAAAGACATTAAGACAAAAGAAAATCCATATATAAAATGTACTTCTTATGCAAGACATGGATTTTGTAACTAAAAGTAACAATCCTTATACTTCACAAAATGTACACAGAGGTAATAAATCCAGTATTAAATAATAATTTCACTATGCCTTTGGCTATACAGTGATTTCAACTGGGTTTCTTTTCCACATTATAACCAGTCACTGATATGTGTTCTTTAGATCCATAATGATGGCAGGGAGTTAAATTTAGGAAATATAAGGAGCAGTTCTTCATGATACTTCTTTTGACCAGAAGACCGTAAGGAAACTTATCTTACATTGCACTGTGACAGTGTTTTCCTATCATTTCATTCAAATTATCATTCATGTACAGTATTTATTTTTAATTTAAAATTAAAACGCTGAATAATTAAGTACCACAGAGAATACTGATGTGTGGAACAAAGTGGGACAAATAGACTCTGTCTACAAGATTTCTATGATCCTCTCTCCATTAACATAAGCATGAGTTCTACTGGGTATTTACATATTAGATTTGGCAAGCAGTAATACAATGAGAAATAATTTCTGCATTAATATTTTTTCTTTCAAATAAGACAAGTTCCTGAACTTGTCAAACATAAATGCAAAATTATGAAAAACAATCCCAACCAAAAACTCTTGTTATTAAAATGCATGGCGACTAATTATTGATCTGATGCTATTCTGCATAAAGAAGACATGCTTGAATGAACAGAAATATTTTAAAATCATTAATATACATGTGTTTATTTTACTGAGCCTAAATTGGAAGTGGTAGATTATTCTTATTGTCTAACGAATTAGGAAGTGTGACAATACTGCTGTACAGCACTGATGTATGATATC
The DNA here is from genome assembly GCF_009829145.1 of Chiroxiphia lanceolata. NCBI lineage: Eukaryota > Metazoa > Chordata > Aves > Passeriformes > Pipridae > Chiroxiphia > Chiroxiphia lanceolata. Next base: position 7,791,095 of record NC_045645.1, read on the forward strand.
TTTCTCCTTATACTTATTAATTTCTGTCAAATTAAAACTAAAACACTACTGGAAACCTTGAACAGCCACAGTATGAAAATCAAATGTGAATTGCTATTAGAAAAGCCGTAGTACCTTAGATTGCTCCAGGCAAACACACAGAGATACAATACTAAACACTGTCTTTGTATAAGAAAGGAAAGGAAAAAATCTCTTATGGGACGTGCTGCCAGTTGAAGCTGAAGCCCTGTCAAAACTGCAGTTCTTCTGTGGGAACATGGTGAAATCGAAAATCTTTGTGCAGCTGGGGTTTCTCTTCCCTTCAGTTTTCCACTTAAAACAAAAACCTAAGTGAAATTCAGTTCACTGCAGATTTGCCAATGCATCATTTCACTCTAAGGACAGATTAATAATTTCTGAACTTATTTCAACTGAATTTCATGGCCAAGATATCCAGTAATTTTACACCTCCCTACAGTGACCTTTATACTGTACTTATTTTACAAAATATCACTGGTAACATTTTTTCCATTCCAACAAGCTTCAGGATACATATATCTTGATATTACTTTGGAATTACTATAGTGTGGAGTGCTCTGTAAATAATCAATGACACGTAGCTCGTTCACTGTAAAATTCTGAGGAGCATAGCACTGAAGACTGTTCATCTTTAATGCATTTTGTACAAGTCAAAGTTAACCTTTATGGAAGGTACAAGCTCATTTCGATGAATTCCTAAATCAGCCCTACTAATCTAACTCTGGATAATCACAAATATATAATGTAACAATAGCAATGTACCTGCTGCACAGTGTGACTCCTCCACAGAAAGTGCTGTGACAGAACAACTCATTTCCACAGCCTGAACACCCCTAAAGTTCATAGGTACTCTCTCTAAAAGCAGGTTCTGACACCCTTGGCACATTTCCTTTCAGTTATTCATGGAGGCAAAGAGGCAAATGCTGTTGTCACAGCTGAAAATTTTTATAAGTTTATATCCAACTGCCAGAACATACAAAGCACCCAAATGGTATGTGATGTACCCAGAGGCATCAAGTACTTAAGCAAATTCCCCAGAGCCTTCTCTTCCAGAGAATATTAACACATTGATACATTCCCTGCATATGGATATCCTATCTGAAAGTGCAGTATTACGTTACTGGAAAAAGATTCTAACATTCAGGCTCCTGTACATCCCTGATTTTAGGAAGAACTGGTCACCACCCAGGAGTAGTTGTTGTATTGCACCACCTGGACAATTTGGAAAGTTAGGACCATAGTTCTTCTAGAAGGTAAAACATACTCTTAGTTATGCTGGTGATCCAGGGACCAGCTACCGCTGTCTCCACGGGCACTTGACTTCCAAACCTTCCCTTTGCCAGTACACAGTGCTGCCCTGGAGGACAGGAGTAATGAGTGTCCTACAGAAAACATACAGCTCATGTCATTCATTAACTCCTGGTTTGACACCTCTTTTGGCAAGGTATTTATAGCCCTAGACCTGGTTCCTCTTTGCAAATCAGACCTTTTTACCCTGCGCTGTGCCCTGTTGCTGCTCTGTCAGTGTTGGGTGTGTGATTTTGTACCGCTGTGATCCACTGCTCCTCACCAAGTTTTCTGTTGCCAAAGGCTCTCCTGGCAGGGGCAAATTGCTGTTGAATTGCACTTGCTGTTCTTCTGCTGAGGTGTTTTATTGCTTTTGTAGATATTGATCTGCTTTTGGAGTTGTTGGAACCAAACATCTCTTTCCATGAAAATATCCAAGAGAAGAATTTCTTCAGGAATTATAAACTCCAAAACTTTCCTCTGAAAAACCTCCCCTAAGCCATGGTTTTCAGAAGTAGAGGAATGATTCATATGGAACAGGCTACCAATAAAGACTGGAACAAGCAATAGTTCCTCACTATAACATGCTATGAAAAGGGATATTCAGAGTTCTAAACCAATATCTTTACAGCCAGGAGCCTCTAGGCTATCTCTGGGATCAGTATCTCCCATCTGCTCTCTGACAGGAAAGCTCTATTAGAGTTGAGGGGTGACAGGCAGTACAGTGATTTTCTTATTTTGGTGAAGTCACTTTGCCATGTCAAACATAAAATCAGATTTCCCTGAATACTACTCACTAGATCTGAGCACAATTTTCTAACTTTCAGTTTAACAGGAGGCTCAACGAGATAGGAAACGCCAACCACCTTGAAGGGAATTGATTCATTTCATTTATCCAACAAGGCTATACTAAGATTTTCCCCCTGTTTACTCAATAGAATATACTTTTGGTTTGCCAAATACAGTTCAGCCAAACTACATCAAAACTCTGTTACAAATGCAAAGTAATCAATAAAAGAGGGCTGATACAAACACATCACCCCAGCCCACAGGATTTGGATAAACAGTTGTCCAAACTCTTTGTTTCTCTTCTCCCCTGTACAGTTATTCTTTCACCTTTATTTCCTGCCACTGCCAGATGAGAAAAGCAAGCATTTTATTATGTTGTGGTAGCACATAAGAGCTCATTTCATAAATGGACCCCACTGTGTTATGTTACATAAACCTCACAGTAACATAACACTGTTTCTACAAATGAGCACAGTTAAAATTTTAACAATTGGTCTCACATTGATCTATTCCTTCGTCTCAACCTTTCCCATCGCTGAAGATTGACTAGGATATAAACATGCAAAAGCAGAAATAAAGATTTTTAATAGGTCAGATCTCTATGAACTGGAGCAGCTTGGAGGAGGTCAATAGAGCTGTACTGATTTACAGCAGCTGGATATGCATCTGCCGTGGCATCCTGGCCCCACACGTGTATTTGGGAAGGAAAATTACTACCAAATAAAAAAATCAGCAATACTTTTATAATGTTTAATATGAATCCCTAATAGCAGCAGCTCAATAAATGTTTTGAGCTTCTACTGTAAGAACATAATGAATTGTGAAAATTGTGGTGTTCTTTTGATGTACTAAGTTGAGAGCTCTTAGTGAATCAACTTTATAATGAATTCTTTCAGATACTGATGAAAATGGTTCACTTACTAGGGAACTTAGCTTGATTTTGAAATTAATGTGGTAATTTAAAACTACTTTGGTAAAAAAGGTTTAATGACAGCTGAAACCTGAAAAGTATAAAAGATGGAGGTTCAATGAATAAAGCATTTGCTCCTTCTGCTCTCCAGGTTTAGCTGATGGCTAACATGAGTGCTGCTCTCTGGGACGATTTGTTATTATCACACAGCAAATTGGTCAAGTTCAGCTCCTCATATGGTGGACAGACACTACATAAAAACTCCCAAATAAACACTGGCTGCATTGAAACTGGTGGCAGAGCTCCATTATTTCTCGTGGTCTCAGCTTGCTTCCAATCTTCATAATAAGTATAATGACAAAAATTGTGCAACAGAAATGGTGGTAAACTCTGAACCACCAAATCTCTGTCATCTTATACCCTACAGTCACACAAAACTGCAGTATTCACACTTGATGTCTAAAATTATCAGCATTAAGGACACATTCCTGATACAATGTAAGAGATGAGGACAAGCAAAGGATTATTTTCAGAGGTTTGGGTTTGGTCATCAGTGAAAAACTGTTCACATGACCACAAACAATCTAATCTTATTTTCTCGACGCATTAGGAAATGATTCATTATCTAATCTTATTTACATCATGGGCATCCAAGTCATTTTCCTACTCTCTTTTTTAATCCTTAAATCCCAGCTAAATGGATTATGCCAGTACAATTTGTGTTTGGAAATCCTGCCTCTGATTGCCTTCTGGGCAAAAATAAATACCATCATATGTATTCAGTCTAAACACTGGAATCAAGTCCTCATCTGGGGTAAATTAGCAGAGCTTGGTCAGATGTACAGTGAGTTGCACCCATTTTATTTGTTTACAGCTATTGAAATATTGGCTACTACTGTAGACAGAGAGAAATTCAGGACTCCTTCGATATTTTCCCTACCACTTGAATGTGGTTAAGCATCATATTGCAACAATTTGTCCATAACTATTAAACATCTATAACTATTATACATCTAGAACTATTATAACATCTATTAAACATCTATAACTATTAAATATGCATTAAAAAATAGCTCTCAATGACACTCTGTTGGTACCCAGGTTGAAATAAAAGCAATACGTGCAGTCTGAACAGCAGAAAGGAGTAGAGGTAGACCCTAGATGAATAGTGTAAAACTTCACATATTTTCTACTTTTTTAAGTAACCAAAGGAGCCAAGCAGAATGGAACATTTCAAGTGAAAAGGCATATTTTTTTCCTGAAAATCTTAGTAGTAGTTATGTTCTCATAGGACACAAAATCTTTTACAGAAAACAATGTCTAGTTGCAATATAAATCATCTGGGAATTCTGGCCCATGCTTTTAGCCCTTGCAAACCCTCTTTTTAACTTTCTGGCTGCACTTGTTTACAAGGATTCGTGAGAAATCTGGAAGCCACATTTTTCTGTGCAGGAGGCAAACTAGTTTAATGATGTGTGGCTGCTCCAGAAATCACCTCTGTCCTTCCCTCCAGCATATTTAAACCCAGGCAGGGCTAATGACCAAATCTCAGGTCATTAGCAACTTCAGTCTGGTTGCTGCATAAAAGCATTGCCCTTGCTTCCGGTAAAACAGGATGAAAATGGGCTTGTCATTTGAGCCCTTTATTTTGTTATATGGTCTCTATGACCGTGGTATCCAGTGCACTCAGCATTTACAGAGAACCTGTCATCAGTGAGAAACTGAGGCAAAGATAAATTATGTGACTTGCCCTGAAACTGAACTCAATTGAACTCAAACTGAACTCAAATTTCCTAAGTCCCAACCTGACAACTACTGGAATCATCTGTCACTAAAATAATAAGAAATTTAGAAGAAAATAGTATGCTCTACCCATCCTCCTCTGTATTTATCTAGTATGATGCTTGATTCTGTTGTTTTACTCTGAATTAGTGTCTTATACATTTTTAAGAACAAAGTGTCTTGATTTATGATATAGTTCATAATTCTAAATCTAATTATAAGGTTGCATGAAATCCTAGGAAGACTATATGACAAAATCTTCGAGGAAAAAAAAAAAATAAGTCTTGGCTTTGTCCAGAAATTACAATAATCCATATTTACCTGAACAAAAATTTTGTCCAAATTACTCATTAATTAGGAGGGTTGTTGGTTAGTTTGTTATTGGAGTATTTTTTTGAGGTGTTTTTGGAAAAACATGAGCTTATACCTCTGAGAAAATCAGAACCAGCAATTTAGTTAGGATTTTTAACATTCCCTATATCCCTACTCTGCTATCCTCAGACTGTCCCTTTTAAGAATTTTCTCTACATTTATTAAATAATACAAATGACACTAAAATAGGGGTGATTGTTGAAACTCCGAAGGATTTAGTTGTTTATAGAATAGCTTTGATAGCACTAATGGAAATTTGAAGGGCATAAATGAAATAATAAATATAAATTGGAGGAGAAAAACACAAATTCCTATGAAATCATCCAGATTTTCAAGAAAAATTCACTGATTAGTGCCAATATGCTCATTTCCTATTGCAATGTCCTCTTTTTTCCTCTTCACAGAAAAGTAGTGTGTACACAGTAAATAATGTTGATATTAACAGAGATGCACTAAACTAAAAACAGATGAATTGGGAAAGAAGTAGTTAATCTGAAGAGGAAGAAGCTCTGGGTGTATTTGACTGATACAGCTCAGGCACTCTCAGTTCCAAAGGCAGCAGCAGTGAAGAAGGTTAGTAAGATGCTAGTATACATTAAGAAAGAGGTATATCTGTAACAAAGCCAATAAAATTACATTTTTACTATGTAAGACCCTGTGGTGGCAGACCAAATTTGGAACACCATGTCCAATTTTGGTCATGAGAGTGGAAGACAGATGTAAATAAAATGGAGAAAGTACAGCAGAGGGCAACCAAAATGATTAATGTACTGGAGAATGCTAACACAGTAGCTAAGAGAATGATGAAATGGGAATTATTTAGCCTCAAGGAAAGGTGATTAGGAGGTGAACTGACTGAAATATTTAAACTACCTGTGGGTTATTCTAAAATTAAACTTGAAGATGAATTTGAAATTTCTTGACAGACCAGAAATAAGGAAGGCAGGATTAAATACACATTAAATAAATGACCTCACAGGTCACTGTGGTACACAAGTTGGCTGAATGAGATGCCTCTATTTGGAAAGTGCAGTACAGTCCTTGTACTACAGCATATTGGTACACAGAGTCTTGGAACAACCTGACACAACTGGTAGGAGCTGAAGGTTTGATCATTCACAGCATCAGCAGGGAACTCCCTTGCTGGCAGAAGACTTCTGTGTGATGAGGTTGCTCAGTCCAGATCATATCCAGGTGGAGATGGGGCTGCCTGCCTCTATACATACCTACAGAGTCGCTAAACGTCTAATTCCCAAAAGGACCTGTTAGTTTCTTGCCAACAGGACTGATTTATGAGGTAACACGTTCAGCATCGTCTTTGGATGTTGTGCTCTGAACCTGAGGGCTCATCACACCTACCTTTAGCCACCTAAGGTAAGGCAAGGCCCTAACTTTAAGATGATCACTTCAGCTCCCACTGCAGGCACTGGAGAGAGGAAGAGCTACAGCCAATGCAGTGCTTCATGCCTGTTCTAAGGCATGTACCTAAGATAGGTAAAATTAACTGCTCTCTGGAGATGGTTTATCTTTCCATTGTCTCCACTGGCAGCCTCACCTCTAACCAGGCTGCAACCTTAGTGCTGGGTACCTTTTTGGCAACCATTACCATGATTCTTCTGAGTTATGACACGAAGTCTAGAGACCACGAGCATACAGAAAAAATAGAAACTACTGAGAAGTGGGGGCCAGATTTTAGACCAGGTAGATGGCATTGAAGACAAGATTTAAGTCCCCAGGGTAAAGTGAGAGAGATGATGAAGAGAGGTAAAGAGTTCAAGCTCACTTATAGTCATTCAGGAATCTGGGAGTTAAGCAAAAATTTTTGATGAACAAACAGTTTAGTTTGTCACTGATGGATGAAGGCTCTGAATCTGCATTGAGACAGTCCTGACATGGTCCTTAAACAATGCAGACTAAGAAAAAGAAACTGTACCTGAACAAAGAAAGGAAGAGGACACAGTGGCTATTAACAGTGAAATATGATGGGTTTAATTAGCAAATGCTAATTAAAGGACTGGATATACAGTGGAATGGAAACATTGAATCTCGGGTGAAAGTAGGTGATAGCAGAATACTATTAATCTGAAAAGGTATAATGAGAAAAACAAAGTAAGAGAAAATGGAAAGGCTGATTGTTCCTTCCAGCAAGAAAATGTTATTATCAATAAAAAAATTAAGTGGAGCCTATTTTTTCTGTACTGAAACAAATTTTATACAGTATGTATAATGCTTGAGTTACATTTTTTGCATTAAGAAGCCTAAAAATGGATAATATTAATTTCCAAAATAATATAGACTTTAGCAAACTGTGGAAATCAAGTAATACAGCAAAAAAAAAACAACCTGTAGAGAAGTGATGGGTTCCACAGCAGTGATACAAGCAGGATGGAAAAGGAGAGGGGGAACATGGGAAGAAAGAACTAGAAAGACAGTTATATGTATAAGTAGGTGTTAAAAACAGAATAATATGTGGATAGATCTAAAGACAACAAAAAATGTATCAAGCAGGACGATCAAGTTTTACGCTTTTAAAACTACTTCTGAGAAAACTGGAAAAAAAGCATTAGTAAAAGCATGCTTTCTGATGGACTCACTCTACTTCAGAGTCTGCTGGGTTTATATACCACCTGCATGAGATGCAAGGGGTCATAATTCTCCTGGACTATGTTTCCAAAAAATGAATGAAGCTGAGCAATAAAATACAAGTTACTGCACAATTAGAATTCAGTGATCATACCATTAGATGTGAAATATTTGTAAGGAAAAGGTAGTGACATCATGCAACGCTGTTATTACAGTCTAAAAGAACACAGAACAAATTAAAAAAATGTCTTGAACAAAGTGTTTGACAGAAAAGAGATTATGGTGTACTGGTAAATATTTAAGAACAGATAAAGATGATAAAATCAAAATTAATTCCATAAGAGCCCACCAGATTTCAGCTGAAGAGTTTGGAAGCTGAATACAGTTTTGCCGAAGCATACAATCACAGATAAACAGGGGTAGTCACAAATACTGGAAAAAACATAACCATTAGTGTCTTTGCCATACCCAACCCATTGGTTTTTTTTTTTAAAGGTAACATAAAATGGTTTGATTTTACTGGGTGGAAACACAAATTGAACGAGAAGAGAAATTGCAGATATTGGGACAATTTACATTAAAAAAAGATTGAAGGTTAAGATAAAAGTCAAAAAAGCAGTTTAACAGCCCTGCTCAGTTCTTTGTTATTGTGTTTGTCCTTCCAGAAGTACAAGGAAAACACAATGAGACTGAGCAGTTGCAAATTCAGAAACATTAACTTGATAATTTTGCTTCCTGGTACTGCCACCTCAGCAAGACTCCAAAAATACACTGCAGTAAATAGGCAGTATGTACAAGGTAACTTTTTTTTCTTTTAAATGGTTTTGAAGCACTTTGCTTCAGAGTCTGCACCAACTTTCACCTGTCAGGATTGCAGGATGACTGGCAGCAGTTGTCCCATAACTGCACCTTTGCCTGCAGGAACTGGCACTGATTGTTGTTAGAGAACTGGACAATGCAAATCCATTTGAGTCAAATTGGGCAGTTCCTATTTTTTTGTCTTTGTGTGTGTTTTTAGAAGAGAATAAAGGACAATTTAAAGAGGAATGAAAGAAACCATCCATACTGTAAGTACTATAATTGCACACGTGTGTGTTTGTACAATGTATAAACATTTAAGAAATACTTGGGTTTTGTTGTGGAAACATGATTATTATGAGCTTAA